>NC_064043.1:600000-900000 GCF_932526225.1 Nematostella vectensis | reverse complement strand
AAACCATACATACGGATTACCCAATCGGTATGGCAGCACAAGGCTTTTACGGAAGGCTGTAAAGAACCCGAAGGCCCCAAGCACCGATATTTCCGAGCGAATATGCTGTACAACACTCTTGCAAGGTTATCCCAACCCGCGCATTAATGGGGAGGACAATAACCAGGATCCCAGTCTCGTAATAAGGTTACGCCACGCACAGCTCGCCGAGATTGTGGATGACAAAAAATAGAGGTCTATTTGGGCGTTTTGGGTCCCTTTGGGACTCGCCATGCGCACGGGCGCATCTCTTTTATTGTGTACATGACATCAAATTAGCGAAGAAAAAAGACGCTGTTTTGGTATCATGTGAAAAGCATAAAATAAATAGAAATAAAGACGTAAGGGGGGAGAATATTGACATCTTCATATTAGAATATTGACAAAATCCGCAATATTGTCTACGCTGACTAAGTAAAGCTGTATTTTTCTTTAAAGGGGCAGCAGCATAGTACTGCGCATGTCTGGAGTCAGTGTTTATTGTAGGCTTTTAAGTGTCTACAAACAGTTGAACTTTTTAAAAGCTGTGAATACGTTATTAAATAATATGCAATATTATATTGAAAACTATGTTAATGGACAGTTTGTGGTCATTTTTTTTTGTTTTGTTTAAAGTCTGCCACATGTACCAAAAGCTCATAAGTCAGTATTAGAATTTCACTGAAGTTCACTGTGTCAGGGCTCTAGAGGTATTGCAAATCTCTTAACCATGACACTCCACTTTTAAAGGAAAGTAAAAAAAATCATAATTGTTGGTGGGGGTCTCTGTTGTGTTTGTTTTCTTTTTAGTTTTGTTCTATTATTATTATTATTATTTTCTTTTTTAGAGAGGGAGGGGAATTCAGCTAAAAATAGCCAAAATGTCAATTCAAGCAACTAGTACAAAAGATGTTTTTTTGCAGTCCTTTATTCAATATATTCAAGGTTATCATGCAATTCTGTTGTTTGACTGCATATATATATATTTTTTCTTTCTTTTCATTACAAGTTCTATATGTGTAAGTGGTGACCATAGCTATGATTACTATTATTTAGAATATTTTTTTACCTACTAACAGAAAACAACTTGACTGCAAAACACTTACTGTAGGGCACTCGATATTAGGCATTACTTTCATGTGGATGTAAGGTTGAAATGTCAAAACCTTCATTAACCCGTGAACTACGCTTTAGCGTATTACACTTTGTGGTGATCTGATTCTATTGTTCTTTTTTGTGTTTTACTAACTATTACCGCTTAACTATCACACTTTGTTTCACGGGTTAATGAAAACCACTCTAATTACTTACAGTAGTTCTTTTTTAATATTATCATTTACTTGTATAATTTAGATGAGCAATACATATTTCTTTATGGCTTTGTAGAGCTCATCTCGTTCCTCATAAATAACAAACAAAATGAAGTTTCTTCTTTTTTTGGTGCAAAGGAATCTACAGTAGTTTTCTAATCAGATAATTGTTTTTCTTTTAACACTCACCTGTTATTTCAACAGCCTTACTTGAGTTTGCTTGTCTCAGAAATAGACCTTGCTTAATAAACAAAGACATGTTACAAACTTATTTAATAATAGGTAACAACTGCAATATTGTATGAAGAAAGTGACCCTCTCTTCCCCCTGCTATTGTTGAAATTATGCTCAATAAACTTTAACCTCTTCACTCTCCACCAGTTAAGCATTCTATGTATGCTTCCCTGTACAAAATGCACCCCTTCAAATAGAACATTAAAGTTCACATACTTGTTTACTTCCTCAAACTCTTTGCTTTGTGTTTTTTGTTAACTTCCTAGGAACAAATTGAATACATATAATAAATAAATCCAGCAAGCTTATTTTGCAAACTCACTTTTTTATTATTTTTGCGCAAAACCTATCAGGATTAAGGGGGTCCAGCACAAAGAAAAAAAAACGAATTAAAAAAAAAGCCCATTGCCCTGGGATCGAACCCGGTCTGATGAACAAAACGGAAACCATACATACGGATTACCCAATCGGTATGGCAGCACAAGGCTTTTACGGAAGGCTGTAAATAACCCGAAGGCCCCAAGCACCGATATTTCCGAGCGAATATGCTGTACAACACTCTTGCAAGGTTATCCCAACCCGCACATTAATGGTGAGGACAATAACCAGGATCCCAGGCCTGTAATACGGTTACGCCACTCACAGCTCGCCGAGATTGTGGATGACAAAAAATAGAGGTCTATTTGGGCGTCTTGGGTCCCTTGGGGACTCGCCATGCGCACGGGCGCATCTCTTTTATTGTGTACATGACATCAAATTAGCGAAGAAAAGAGACGCTGTTTTGGTATCATGTGAAAATCATAAAATAAATAGAAATAAAGACGTAAGGGGGGAGAATATTGACATCTTCATATTAGAATATTGACAAAATCCGCAATTTTGTCTACCCTGACTAAGTAAAGTTGTATTTTACTTGAAAGGGGCAGCAGCATAGTACTGCGCATGTCTGGAGTCAGTGATTATTGTAGGCTTTTAAGTGTCAACAAACAGTTGAACTTTTTAAAAGCTGTGAATACCTTATTAAATAATATGCAATATTATATTGAAAACTATGTTAATTGACAGTTTGTGGTCATTTTTTTTTTGTTTTGTTTAAAGTCTCCCACATGTACCAAAAGCTCATAAGTCAGTATTAGAATTTCACTGAAGTTCATTGTGTCAGGGCTCTAGAGCTATTGCAATTCTCTTAAACATTACACTCCCCCTTTGTTTTGTTTTTAGTTTTGTTCTATTATTATTATTATTATTTTGTTCTGTTATTATTATTTTAGAGGGGGAGGGGAATTCAGCTGAAAATAGCCAAGGGTCAATTCAAGCAACTAGTACAAAAGATGTTTTTTTGCTGTCCTTTATTCAATATATTCAAGGTTATCATGCAATTCTGTTGTTTGACTGCATATATATATTTTTTTTCTTTCTTTTCATTACAAGTTCTATATGTGTAAGTGGTGACCATAGATATGATTACTATTATTTAGAATAAGTTTTTACCTACTAGAAGAAAACAACTTGACTGCAAAACACTTACTGTAGGGCACTCGATATTAGGCATTACTTTCATGTGGATGTAAGGTTGAAATGTCAAAACCTTCATTAACCCGTGAACTACGCTTTAGCGTATTACACTTTGTGGTGATCTGATTCTATTGTTCTTTTTTGTGTTTTACTAACTATTACCGTTTAACTATCACACTTTGTTTCACGGGTTAATGAAAACCACTCTAATTACTTACAGTAATTCTTTTTTAATATTATTATTTACTTGTATAATTTAGATGAGCAATACATATTTCTTTTTGGCCTTGTAGAGCTCATCTCGTTCCTCATAAATAACAAACAAAATGAAGTTTGTTTTTATTTGGTGCAAAGGAATCTACATTAGTTTTCTAATCAGATAATTGTTTTTTTTTAACACTCACCTGTTATTTCAACAGCTCTTACTTGAGTTTGCTTGTCTCAGAAATAGACCTTGCTTAATAAACAAATATATCTTACAAACTTATTTAATAATAGGTAACAACTGCAATATTGTATGAAGAGAGTGCCCCTCCCTTCCCCCTGCTATTGTTGACATTATGGTCAATAA
This sequence comes from Nematostella vectensis, assembly GCF_932526225.1. Lineage (NCBI taxonomy): Eukaryota > Metazoa > Cnidaria > Anthozoa > Actiniaria > Edwardsiidae > Nematostella > Nematostella vectensis. The sequence continues at coordinate 896,352 of NC_064043.1, read as the reverse complement.
ACTGATACCTCTCCCCTCTCCACCAGTTAAGCATTCTATGTATGCTTCCCTGTACAAAATGCGCCCCTTCAAATAGAACATTAAAGTTCACATACTTGTTTACTTCCTCAAACTCTTTGCTTTGTGTTTTTTGTTAACTTCCTAGGAACAAATTGAATACATATAATAAATAAATCCAGCAAGCTTATTTCGCAAACTCACTTTTTTTATTTTTTTTGCGCAAAACCAATCAGGATTAGGGGGGTCAAGCACAAAGAAAGAAAACGAATAAAAAAAAGCCCATTGGCCTGGGATCGAACCCGGTCTGAAGAACAAAACGGAAACCATACATACGGATTACCCAATCGGCATGGCAGCACAAGGCTTTTACGGAAGGCTGTAAAGAACCCGAAGGCCCCAAGCACCGATATTTCCGAGCGAATATGCTGTACAACACTCTTGCAAGGTTATCCCAACCCGCGCATTAATGGGGAGGACAATAACCAGGATCCCAGTCTCGTAATACGGTTACGCCACGCACAGCTCGCCGAGATTGTGGATGACAAAAAATAGAGGTCTATTTGGGCGTTTTGGGTCCCTTGGGGACTCGCCATGCGCACGGGCGCATCTCTTTTATTGTGTACATGACATCAAATTAGCGAAGAAAAAAGACGCTGTTTTGGTATCATGTGAAAAGCATAAAATAAATAGAAATAAAGACGTAAGGGGGGAGAATATTGACATATTCATATTAGAATATTGACAAAATCCGCAATATTGTCTACGCTGACTAAGTAAAGCTGTATTTTACTTTAAAGGGGCAGCAGCATAGTACTGCGCATATCTGGAGTCAGTGTTTATTGTAGGCTTTTAAGTGTCTACAAACAGTTGAACTTTTTAAAAGCTGTCAATACGTTATTAAATAATATGCAATATTATATTGAAAACTATGTTAATGGACAGTTTGTGGTCATTTTTTTTTGTTTTGTTTAAAGTCTGCCACATGTACCAAAAGCTCATAAGTCAGTATTAGAATTTCACTGAAGTTCACTGTGTCAGGGCTCTAGAGGTATTGCAAATCTCTTAACCATGACACTCCACTTTTAAAGGAAAGTAAAAAAAATCATAATTGTTGGTGGGGGTCTCTGTTGTGTTTGTTTTCTTTTTAGTTTTGTTCTATTATTATTATTATTATTTTCTTTTTTAGAGGGGGAGGGGAATTCAGCTAAAAATAGCCAAAATGTCAATCCAAGCAACTAGTACAAAAGATGTTTTTTTGCAGTCCTTTATTAAATATATTCAAGGTTATCATGCAATTCTGTTGTTTGACTGCATATATATATATATTTTTTTTCTTTCTTTTCATTACAAGTTCTATATGTGTAAGTGGTGACCATAGCTATGATTACTATTATTTAGAATATTTTTTTACCTACTAACAGAAAACAACTTGACTGCAAAACACTTACTGTAGGGCACTCGATATTAGGCATTACTTTCATGTGGATGTAAGGTTGAAATGTCAAAACCTTCATTAACCCGTGAACTACGCTTTAGCGTATTACACTTTGTGGTGATCTGATTCTATTGTTCTTTTTTGTGTTTTACTAACTATTACCGTTTAACTATCACACTTTGTTTCACGGGTTAATGAAAACCACTCTAATTACTTACAGTAGTTCTTTTAAAATATTATCATTTACTTGTATAATTTAGATGAGCAATACATATTTCTTCATGGCTTTGTAGAGCTAATCTCGTTCCTCATAAATAACAAACAAAATGAAGTTTGTTCTTTTTTTGGTGCAAAGGAATCTACAGTAGTTTTCTAATCAGATAATTGTTTTTCTTTTAACACTCACCTGTTATTTCAACAGCCTTACTTGAGTTTGCTTGTCTCAGAAATAGACCTTGCTTAATAAACAAAGACATGTTACAAACTTATTTAATAATAGGTAACAACTGCAATATTGTATGAAGAAAGTGACCCTCTCTTCCCCCTGCTATTGTTGAAATTATGCTCAATAAACTTTAACCTCTTCACTCTCCACCAGTTAAGCATTCTATGTATGCTTCCCTGTACAAAATGCACCCCTTCAAATAGAACATTAAAGTTCACATACTTGTTTACTTCCTCAAACTCTTTGCTTTGTGTTTTTTGTTAACTTCCTAGGAACAAATTGAATACATATAATCAATAAATCTAGCAAGCTTATTTTGCAAACTCACTTTTTTTTATTATTTCTGCGCAAAACCTATGAGGATTAAGGGGGTCCAGCACAAAGAAAAAAAAAACGAATTAAAAAAAAAGCCCATTGGCCTGGGATCGAACCCGGTCTGAAGAACAAAACGGAAACCATACATACGGATTACCCAATCGGTATGGCAGCACAAGGCTTTTACGGAAGGCTGTAAAGAACCCGAAGGCCCCAAGCACCGATATTTCCGAGCGAATATGCTGTACAACACTCTTGCAAGGTTATCCCAACCCGCGCATTAATGGGGAAGACAATAACCAGGATCCCAAGCCTGTAATACGGTTACGCCACGCACAGCTCGCCGAGATTGTGGATGACAAAAAATAGTGGTCTATTTGGGCGTCTTGGGTCCCTTGGGGACTCGCCATGCGCACGGGCGCATCTCTTTTATTGTGTACATGACATCAAATTAGCGAAGAAAAGAGACGCTGTTTTGGTATCATGTGAAAATCATAAAATAAATAGAAATAAAGACGTAAGGGGGGAGAATATTGACATCTTCATATTAGAATATTGACAAAATCCGCAATTTTGTCTACACTGACTAAGTAAAGTTGTATTTTACTTTAAAGGGGCAGCAGCATAGTACTGCGCATGTCTGGAGTCACTGATTATTGTAGGCTTTTAAGTGTCAACAAACAGTTGAACTTTTTAAAAGCTGTGAATACCTTATTAAATAATATGCAATATTATATTGAAAACTGTGTTAATTGACAGTTTGTGGTCATTTTTTTTTGTTTTGTTTAAAGTCTGCCACATGTACCAAAAGCTCATAAGTCAGTATTAGAATTTCACTGAAGTTCATTGTGTCAGGGCTCTAGAGCTATTGCAATTCACTTAAACATGACACTCCCCCTTTGTTTTATTTTTAGTTTTGTTCTATTATTATTATTATTTTGTTCTATTATTATTATTTTAGAGGGGGAGGGGAATTCAGCTAAAAATAGCCAAGGGTCAATTCAAGCAACTAGTACAAAAGATGTTTTTTTGCAGTCCTTTATTCAATATATTCAAGGTTATCATGCAATTCTGTTGTTTGACTGCATATATATTTTTTTTCTTTCTTTTCATTACAAGTTCTATATGTGTAAGTGGTGACCATAGCTATGATTACTATTATTTAGAATAATTTTTTACCTACTAAAAGAAAACAACTTGACTGCAAAACACTTACTGTAGGGCACTCGATATTAGGCATTACTTTCATGTGGATGTAAGGTTGAAATGTCAAAACCTTCATTAACCCGTGAACTACGCTTTAGCGTATTACACTTTGTGGTGATCTGATTCTATTGTTCTTTTTTGTGTTTTACTAACTATTACCGTTTAACTATCACACTTTGTTTCACGGGTTAATGAAAACCACTCTAATTACTTACAGTAATTCTTTTTTAATATTATTATTTACTTGTATAATTTAGATGAGCAATACATATTTCTTTTTGGCCTTGTAGAGCTCATCTTGTTCCTCATAAATAACAAACAAAATGAAGTTTGTTCTTATTTTGGTGCAAAGGAATCTACAGTAGTTTTCTAACCAGATAATTGTTTTTCTTTTAACACTCAACTGTTATTTTAACAGCCTTACTTGAGTTTGCTTGTCTCAGAAATAGACCTTGCTTAATAAACAAATATATCTTACAAACTTATTTAATAATAGGTAACAACTGCAATATTGTATGAAGAGAGTGCCCCTCCTTTCCCCCTGCTATTGTTGACATTATGCTCAATAAACTGTTACCTCTCCCCTCTCCACCAGTTAAGCATTCTATGTATGCTTCCCTGTACAAAATGCACCCCTTCAAATAGAACATTAAAGTTCACATACTTGTTTACTTCCTCAAACTCTTTGCTTTGTGTTTTTTGTTAACTTCCTAGGAACAAATTGAATACACATAATCAATAAATCTAGCAAGCTTATTTTGCAAACTCACTTTTTTTATTATTTTTGCGCAAAACTAATCAGGATTAAGGGGGGTCAAGCACAAAGAAAGAAAACGAATAAAAAAAAGACCATTGGCCTGGGATCGAACCCGGTCTGAAGAACAAAACGGAAACCATACATACGGATTACCCAATCGGTATGGCAGCACAAGGCTTTTACGGAAGGCTGTAAAGAACCCGAAGGCCCCAAGCACCGATATTTCCGAGCGAATATGCTGTACAACACTCTTGCAAGGTTATCCCAACCCGCGCATTAATGGGGAGGACAATAACCAGGATCCCAGGCCTGTAATACGGTTACGCCACGCACAGCTCGCCGAGATTGTGGATGACAAAAAATAGAGGTCTATTTGGGCGTCTTGGGTCCCTTGGGGACTCGCCATGCGCACGGGCGCATCTCTTTTATTGTGTACATGACATCAAATTAGCGAAGAAAAAAGACGCTGTTTTGGTATCATGTGAAAAGCATAAAATAAATAGAAATAAAGACGTAAGGGGGGAGAATATTGACATATTCATATTAGAATATTGACAAAATCCGCAATATTGTCTACGCTGACTAAGTAAAGCTGTATTTTACTTTAAAGGGGCAGCAGCATAGTACTGCGCATGTCTGGAGTCAGTGTTTATTGTGGGCTTTTAAGTGTCTACAAACAGTTGAACTTTTTAAAAGCTGTCAATACCTTATTAAATAATATGCAATATTATATTGAAAACTATGTTATTGGACAGTTTGTGGTCATTTTTTTGTTTTGTTTAAAGTCTCCCACATGTACCAAAAGCTCATAAGTCAGTATTAGAATTTCACTGAAGTTCATTGTTTCAGGGCTCTAGAGCTATTGCAAATCTCTTAAACATGACACTCCCCCTTTAAAGGAAAGCAAAAAAAACAAAATTGTTAGTGGAGGTCTCTGTTGTGTTTGTTTTCTTTTTAGTTTTGTTCTATTATTATTATTATTATTATTATTTTCTTTTTTAGAGGGGGAGGGGAATTCAGCTAAAAATAGCCAAGGGTCAATTCAAGCAACTAGTACAAAAGATGTTTTTTTTTGCAGTCCTTTATTCAATATATTCAAGGTTATCATGCAATTCTGTTGTTTGACTGCATATATATTTTTTTTCTTTCTTTTCATTACAAGTTCTATATGTGTAAGTGGTGACCATAGCTATGATTACTATTATTTAGAATAATTTTTTACCTACTAAAAGAAAACAACTTGACTGCAAAACACTTACTGTAGGGCACTCGATATTAGGCATTACTTTCATGTGGATGTAAGGTTGAAATGTCAAAACCTTCATTAACCCGTGAACTACGCTTTAGCGTATTACACTTTGTTGTGATCTGATTCTATTGTTCTTTTTTATGTTTTACTAACTATCACCGTTTAACTATCACACTTTGTTTCACGGGTTAATGAAAACCACTCTAATTACTTACAGTAATTCTTTTTTAATAATATTATTTACTTGTATAATTTAGATGAGCAATACATATTTCTTCTTGGCCTTGTAGAGCTCATCTTGTTCCTCATAAATAACAAACAAAATGAAGTTTGTTCTTTTTTTGGTGCAAAGGAATCTACAGTAGTTTTCTAACCAGATAATTGTTTTTCTTTTAACACTCAACTGTTATTTTAACAGCCTTACTTGAGTTTGCTTGTCTCAGAAATAGACCTTGCTTAATAAACAAATATATCTTACAAACTTATTTAATAATAGGTAACAACTGCAATATTGTATGAAGAGAGTGCCCCTCCCTTCCCCCTGCTATTGTTGACATTATGCTCAATAAACTGTTACCTCTCCCCTCTCCACCAGTTAAGCATTCTATGTATGCTTCCCTGTACAAAATGCACCCCTTCAAATAGAACATTAAAGTTCACATACTTGTTTACTTCCTCAAACTCTTTGCTTTGTGTTTTTTGTTAACTTCCTAGGAACAAATTGAATACACATAATCAATAAATCTAGCAAGCTTATTTTGCAAACTCACTTTTTTTATTATTTTTGCGCAAAACTAATCAGGATTAAGGGGGTCAAGCACAAAGAAAGAAAACAAATTGAAAAAAAAAAGCCCATTGGCCTGGGATCGAATCCGGTCTGAAGAACAAAACGGAAACCATACATACGGATTACCCCCATCGGTATGGCAGCACAAGGCTTTTACGGAAGACTGTGAAGAACCCGAAGGCTCCAAGCACCGATATGTCCGAGCGAATATGCTGTACAACACTCTTGCAAGGTTATCCAAACCCGCGCATTAATGGGGAGGACAATAACCAGGATCCCAGGCCTGTAATACGGTTACGCCACGCACAGCTCGCCGAGATTGTGGAGGACAAAAAATAGAGGTCTATTTGGGCGTCTTGGGTCCCTTGGGGACTCGCCATGCGCACGGGCGCATCTCTTTTATTGTGTACATGACATCAAATTAGCGAAGAAAAGAGACGCTGTTTTGGTATCATGTGAAAAGCATAAAATAAATAGAAATAAAGACGTAAGGGGGGAGAATATTGACATATTCATATTAGAATATTGACAAAATCCGCAATATTGTCTACGCTGAATAAGTGAAGCTGTATTTTACTTTAAAGGGGCAGCAGCATAGTACTGCGCATGTCTGGAGTCATTGTTAATTGTAGGCTTTTCAGTGTCTACAAACAGTTGAACTTTTTGAAAGCTGTTAATACTTTATTAAATAATATGCAATATGATATTGAAAACTATGTTAATTGACAGTTTGTGGTCATTTTTTTGTTTTGTTTAAAGTCTCCTACATGTACCAAAAGCTCATAGGTCAGTATTAGAATTTCACTGAAGTTCATTGTGTCAGGGCTATAGAGCTATTGCAAATCTCTTAACCATGACACTGCCCCTTTAAAGGAGTGTAAAAATATCAAAATTGTTGGTGGGGGGTCTCTGTTGTGTTTGTTTTATTTTTAGTTTTGTTCTATTATTATTATTATTTTCTTTTTTAGAGGGGAAGGGGAATTCAGCTAAAAATAGCCAAGGGTCAATTCAAGCAACTAGTACAAAAGATGTTTTTTTGCAGTCCTTTATTCAATATATTCAAGGTTATCATGCAATTCTGTTGTTTGACTGCATATATATTTTTTTTCTTTCTTTTCATTACAAGTTCTATATGTGTAAGTGGTGACCATAGCTATGATTACTATTATTTAGAATAATTTTTTACCTACTAAAAGAAAACAACTTGACTGCAAAACACTTACTGTAGGGCACTCGATATTAGGCATTACTTTCATGTGGATGTAAGGTTGAAATGTCAAAACCTTCATTAACCCGTGAACTACGCTTTAGCGTATTACACTTTGTTGTGATCTGATTCTATTGTTCTTTTTTGTGTTTTACTAACTATCACCGTTTAACTATCACACTTTGTTTCACGGGTTAATGAAAACCACTCTAATTACTTACAGTAATTCTTTTTTAATAATATTATTTACTTGTATAATTTAGATGAGCAATACATATTTCTTCTTGGCCTTGTAGAGCTCATCTTGTTCCTCATAAATAACAAACAAAATGAAGTTTGTTCTTATTTTGGTGCAAAGGAATCTACAGTAGTTTTCTAACCAGATAATTGTTTTTCTTTTAACACTCAACTGTTATTTTAACAGCCTTACTTGAGTTTGCTTGTCTCAGAAATAGACCTTGCTTAATAAACAAATATATCTTACAAACTTATTTAATAATAGGTAACAACTGCAATATTGTATGAAGAGAGTGCCCCTCCCTTCCCCCTGCTATTGTTGACATTATGCTCAATAAACTGTTACCTCTCCCCTCTCCACCAGTTAAGCATTCTATGTATGCTTCCCTGTACAAAATGCACCCCTTCAAATAGAACATTAAAGTTCACATACTTGTTTACTTCCTCAAACTCTTTGCTTTGTGTTTTTTGTTAACTTCCTAGGAACAAATTGAATACACATAATCAATAAATCTAGCAAGCTTATTTTGCAAACTCACTTTTTTATTATTTTTGCGCAAAACTAATCAGGATTAAGGGGGTCAAGCACAAAGAAAGAAAACAAATTGAAAAAAAAAGCCCATTGGCCTGGGATCGAACCCGGTCTGAAGAACAAAACGGAAACCATACATACGGATTACCCCCATCGGTATGGCAGCACAAGGCTTTTACGGAAGGCTGTGAAGAACCCGAAGGCTCCAAGCACCGATATGTCCGAGCGAATATGCTGTACAACACTCTTGCAAGGTTATCCAAACCCGCGCATTAATGGGGAGGACAATAACCAGGATCCCAGGCCTGTAATACGGTTACGCCACGCACAGCTCGCCGAGATTGTGGAGGACAAAAAATAGAGGTCTATTTGGGCGTCTTGGGTCCCTTGGGGACTCGCCATGCGCACGGGCGCATCTCTTTTATTGTGTACATGACATCAAATTAGCGTAGAAAAGAGACGCTGTTTTGGTATCATGTGAAAAGCATAAAATAAATAGAAATAAAGACGTAAGGGGGGAGAATATTGATATATTCATATTAGAATATTGACAAAATCCGCAATATTGTCTACGCTGAATAAGTGAAGCTGTATTTTACTTTAAAGGGGCAGCAGCATAGTACTGCGCATGTCTGGAGTCAGTGTTTATTGTAGGCTTTTCAGTGTCTACAAACAGTTGAACTTTTTGAAAGCTGTTAATACTTTATTAAATAATATGCAATATGATATTGAAAACTATGTTAATTGACAGTTTGTGGTCATTTTTTTGTTTTGTTTAAAGTCTCCTACATGTACCAAAAGCTCATAAGTCAGTATTAGAATTTCACTGAAGTTCATTGTGTCAGGGCTATAGAGCTATTGCAAATCTCTTAACCATGACACTGCCCCTTTAAAGGAGTGTAAAAATATCAAAATTGTTGGTGGGGGGTCTCTGTTGTGTTTGTTTTATTTTTAGTTTTGTTCTATTATTATTATTATTTTCTTTTTTAGAGTGGGAGGGGAATTCAGCTAAAAATAGCCAAGGGTCAATTCAAGCAACTAGTACAAAAGATGTTTTTTTGCAATCCTTTTTTCGATAAATTCAAGGTTATCAAGCAATTCTGTTGTTTGACTGCATATATATATTTTTTCTTTCTTTTCATTACAAGTTCTATATGTGTAAGTGATGACCATAGCTATGATTACTATTATTTAGAATAATTTTTTACCTACTAACAGAAAACAACTTGACTGCAAAACACTTACTGTAGGGCACTCGATATTAGGCATTATTTTCATGTGGATGTAAGGTTGAAATGTCAAAACCTTCATTAACCCGTGAACTACGCTTTAGCGTATTACACTTTGTTGTGATCTGATTCTATTGTTCTTTTTTGTGTTTTTTTCTAACTATCACCGTTTAACTATCACACTTTGTTTCACGGGTTAATGAAAACCACTCTAATTACTTACAGTAGTTCTTTTAAATATTATCATTTACTTGTATAATTTAGATGAGCAATACATATTTCTTTATGGCTTTGTATAGCTCATCTCGTTCCTCATAAATAACAAACAAAATGAAGTTTGTTCTTATTTTGGTGCAAAGGAATCTACAGTAGTTTTCTAATCAGATAATTGTTTTTCTTTTAACACTCACCTGTTATTTCAACAGCCTTACTTGAGTTTGCTTGTCTCAGAAATAGACCTTGCTTAATAAACAAAGACATGTTACTAACTTATTTAATAATAGGTAACAACTGCAATATTGTATGAAGAGAGTGCCCCTCTCTTCCCCTGCTATTGTTGAAATTATGCTCAATAAACTTTTACCTCTTCCCTCTCCACCAGTTAAGCATTCTATGTATGCTTCCCTGTACAAAATGCACCCCTTCAAATAGAACATTAAAGTTCACATATTTGTTTACTTCCTCAAACTCTTTGCTTTGTGTTTTTTGTTAACTTCCTAGGAACAAATTGAATACATATAATCAATAAATCTAGCAAGCTTATTTTACAAACTCACTTTTTTTTATTATTTTTGCGCAAAACCTATCAGGATTAAGGGGGTCCAGCACAAAGAAAAAAAACGAATTGAAAAAAAAGCCCATTGGCCTGGGATCGAATTCAGTCTGAAGAACAAAACGGAAACCATACATACGGATTACCCAATCGGTATGGCAGCACAAGGCTTTTACGGAAGGCTGTAAAGAACCCGAAGGCCCCAAGCACCGATATTTCCTAGCGAATATGCTGTACAACACTTTTGCAAGGTTATCCCAACCCGCGCATTAATGGGGAGGACAATAACCAGGATCCCAGGCCTGTAATACGGTTACGCCACGCACAGCTCGCCGAGATTGTGGATGACAAAAAATAGAGGTCTATTTGGGCGTCTTGGGTCCCTTGGGGACTCGCCATGCGCACGGGCGCATCTCTTTTATTGTGTACATGACATCAAATTAGCGAAGAAAAAAGACGCTGTTTTGGTATCATGTGAAAAGCATAAAATAAATAGAAATAAAGACGTAAGGGGGGAGAATAATTGTACAGGGAAGCATACATAGAATGCTTAACTGGTGGAGAGGGAAGAGGTAAAAGTTTATTGAGCATAATTTCAACAATAGCAGGGGGAAGAGAGGGGCACTCTCTTTATACAATATTGCTGTTGTTACCTATTATTAAATAAGTTTGTAACATGTCTTTGTTTATTAAGCAAGGTCTATTTCTGAGACAAGCAAACTCAAGTAAGGCTGTTGAAATAACAGGTGAGTGTTAAAAGAAAAACAATTATCTGATTAGAAAACTACTGTAGATTCCTTTGCACCAAAATAAGAACAAACTTTATTTTGTTTGTTATTTATGAGGAACGAGATGAGCTATACAAAGCCATAAAGAAATATGTATTGCTCATCTAAATTATACAAGTAAATGATAATATTAAAAAAGAACTACTGTAAGTAATTAGAGTGGTTTTCATTAACAAGTGAAACAAAGTGTGATAGTTAAACGGTAATAGTTAGAAAAAAACACAAAAAAGAACAATAGAATCAGATCACAACAAAGTGTAATACGCTAAAGCGTAGTTCACGGGTTAATGAAGGTTTTGACATTTCAACCTTACATCCACATGAAAGTAATGCCTAATATCGAGTGCCCTACAGTAAGTGTTTTGCAGTCAAGTTGTTATCTGTTAGTAGGTAAAAAATTATTCTAAATAATAGTAATCATAGCTATGGTCACCAATTACACATATAGCACTTGTAATGAAAAGAAAGAAAAAAATATATATATGCAGTCAAACAGCAGAATTGCATGATAACCTTGAATATATTGAATAAAGGACTGCAAAAAAAACATCTTTTGAACTAGTTGCTTGAATTGACCCTTGGCTATTTTTAGCTGAATTCTTCTCCCCCTCTAAAAAAAAAAAAAAATAATAATAATAATAATAGAACAAAACTAAAAAGAAAACAAACACAACAGAGACCTCCACCAACAATTTTGATTTTTTTTACTTTCCTTTAAAAGGGGAGTGTCATGGTTAAGAGATTTGAAATAGCTCTAGAGCCCTGACACAATGAACTTCAGTGAAATTCTAATACTGACTTATGAGCTTTTGGTACATGTGGGAGACTTTAAACAAAACAAAAAAAAAAGACCACAAACTGTCAATTAACATAGTTTTCAATATAATATTGCATATTGTTTAATAAGGTATTGACAGCTTTTAAAAAGTTCAACTGTTTGTTGACACTTAAAAGCCTACAATAATCACTGACTCCAGACATGCGCAGTACTATGTTGCTGCCCCTTTAAAGTAAAATACAGCTTTACTTAGTCAGCGTAGACAATATTGCGGATTTTGTCAATATTCTAATATGAAGATGTCAATATTCTCCCCCCTTACGTCGTTATTTCTATTTATTTTATGATTTTCACATGATACCAAAACAGCGTCTCTTTTCTTCGCTAATTTGATGTCATGTACACAATAAAAGAGATGCGCCCGTGCGCATGGCGAGTCCCCAAGGGACCCAAGACCCCCAAATAGACCACTATTTTTTGTCATCTACAATCTCGGCGAGCTGTGCGTGGCGTAACCGTATTACGGGCCTGGGATCCTGGTTATTGTCCTCCCCATTAATGCGCGGGTTGGGATAACCTTGCAAGAGTGTTGTTTAGCATATTCGCTTGGAAATATCGGTGCTTGGGGCCTTCGGGTTCTTTACAGCCTTCAGTAAAAGCTTTGTGCTGCCATACCGATTGGGTAATCCGTATGTATGGTTTCCGTTTTGTTCTTCAGACCGGGTTCGATCCCAGGCCAATGGGCTTTTTTTTATTCGTTTTCTTTCTTTGTGCTTGACCCCCCTAATCCTGATTGGTTTTGCGCAAAAATAATAAAAAAAAGTGAGTTTGCAAAAAAAAGCTTGCTGGATTTATTGATTATATGTATTCAATTTGTTCCTAGGAAGTTAACAAAAAACACAAAGCAAAGAGTTTGAGGAAGTAAACAAGTATGTGAACTTTAATGTTCTATTTGAAGGGGCGCATTTTGTACAGGGAAGCATACATAGAATGCTTAACTGGTGGAGAGGGGAGAGGTAACAGTTTATTGAGCATAATGTCAACAAACTCAGGGGGAAGGGAGGGGCACTCTCTTCATACAATATTGCAGTTGTTACCTATTATTAAATAAGTTTGTAAGATATATTTGTTTATTAATCAAGGTCTATTTGTGAGACAAGCAAACTCAAGTAAGGCTGTTGAAATAACAGGTGAGTGTTAAAAAAAAAAACAATTATCTGATTAGAAAACTAATGTAGATTCCTTTGCACCAAATAAGAACAAACTTCATTTTGTTTGTTATTTATGAGGAACGAGATGAGCTCTACAAGGCCAAGAAGAAATATGTATTGCTCATCTAAATTATACAAGTAAATGATAATATTTAAAAAGAACTACTGTAAGTAATTAGAGTGGTTTTCATTAACCCGTGAAACAAAGTGTGATAGTTAAACGGTAATAGTTAGTAAAACACAAAAAAGAACAATAGAATCAGATCACCACAAAGTGTAATACGCTAAAGCGTAGTTCACGGGTTAATGAAGGTTTTGACATTTCAACCTTACATCAACATGAAAGAAATGCCTAATATCGAGTGCCCTACAGTAAGTGTTTTGCAGTCAAGTTGTTTTCTGTTAGTAGGTAAAAAAATATTCTAAATAATAGTAATCATAGCTATGGTCACCACTTACACATATAGAACTTGTAATGAAAAGAAAGAAAAAAATATATATATGCAGTCAAACAACAGAATTGCATGATAACCTTGAATATATTGAATAAAGGACTGCAAAAAAACATCTTTTGTACTAGTTGCTTGAATTGACCCTTGGCTATTTTTAGCTGAATTCCCCTCCCCCTCTAAAAAAGAAAATAATAATAATAATAGAACAAAACTAAAAAGAAAACAAACACAACAGAGACCACCACCAACAATTTTGATTTTTTTTTTTACTTTCCTTTAAAGGGGGAGTGTCATGTTTAAGAGATTTGCAATAGCTTTTGAGCCTTGACACAATGAACTTCAGTGAAGTTTTGTTTTGTTTAAAGTCTGCCACATACACCAAAAGCTCATAAGTCAGTATTAGAATTTCACTGAAGTTCACTGTGTCAGGGCTCTAGAGGTATTGCAAATCTCTTAACCATGACACTCCCTTTTAAAGGAAAGTAAAAAAAAATCAAAATTGTTGGTGGGGGTCTCTGTTGTGTTTGTTTTCTTTTTAGTTTTGTTCTATTATTATTATTATTATTATTATTATTATTATTATTATTATTATTATTTTCTTTTTAGAGGGGGAGGGGAATTCAGCTAAAAATAGCCAAGGGTCAATTCAAGCAACTAGTACAAAAGATGTTTTTTTGCAGTCCTTTATTCAGTATATTCAAGGTTATCATGCAATTCTGTTGTTTGACTGCACATATATATTTTTCTTTCTTTTCATGACAAGTTCTATATGTGTAAGTGGTGACCATAGCTATGATTACTATTATTAATAATAATTTTTTACCTACTAACAGAAAACAACTTGACTGCAAAACACTTACTGTAGGGCACTCGATATTAGTCATTACTTTCATGTGGATGTAAGGTTGAAATGTCAAAACCTTCATTAACCCGTGAACTACGCTTTAGCGTATTACACTTTGTTGTGATCTGATTCTATTGTTCTTTTTTGTGTTTTACTAACTATTACCGTTTAACTATCACACTTTGTTTCACGGTTTAATGAAAACAACTCTAATTACTTACAGTAGTTCTTTTTTTAATATTATCATTTACTTGTATAATTTAGATGAGCAATACATATTTCTTTATGGCTTTGTAGAGCTCATCTCGTTCCTCATAAATAACAAAGAAAATGAAGTTTGTTCTTATTTTGGTGCAAAGGAATCTACAGTAGTTTTCTAATCAGATAAATGTTTTTCTTTTAACACTTACCTGTTATTTCAACAGCCTTACTTGAGTTTGCTTGTCTCAGAAATAGACCTTGCTTAATAAACAAATATATCTTACAAACTTATTTAATAATAGGTAACAACTGCAATATTGTATGAAGAGAGTGCCCCTCCCTTCCCCCTGCTATTGTTGACATTATGCTCAATAAACTGTTACCGCTTCCCTCTCCACCAGTTAAGCATTCTATGTATGCTTCCCTGTACAAAATGCGCCCCTTCAAATAGAACATTAAAGTTCACATACTTGTTTACTTCCTCAAACTCTTTGCTTTGTGTTTTTTGTTAACTTCCTAGGAACAAATTGAATACATATAATCAAGCTTATTTTGCAAACTCACTTTTTTTATTATTTTTGAGCAAAACCAATCAGGATTAGGGGGGTCAAGCACAAAGAAAGAAAACGAATAAAAAAAAGCCCATTGGCCTGGGATCGAACCCGGTCTGAAGAACAAAACGGAAACCATACATACGGATTACCCAATCGGTATGGCAGCACAAGGCTTTTACGGAAGGCTGTAAAGAACCCAAAGGCCCCAAGCACCGATATTTCCGAGCGAATATGCTGTACAACACTCTTGCAAGGTTATCCCAACCCGCGCATTAATGGGGAGGACAATAACCAGGATGCCAGGCATGTAATACGGTTACGCCACGCACAGCTCGCCGAGATTGTGGATGACAAAAAATAGAGGTCTATTTGGGCGTCTTGGGTCCCTTGGGGACTCGCCATGCGCACGGGCGCATCTCTTTTATTGTGTACATGACATCAAATTAGCGAAGAAAAAAGACGCTGTTTTGGTATCATGTGAAAAGCATAAAATAAATAGAAATAAAGACGTAAGGGGGGAGAATATTGATATATTTATATTAGAATATTGACAAAATCAGCAATATTGTCTACGCTGACTAAGTAAAGCTGTATTTTACTTTAAAGGGGCAGCAGCATAGTACTGCGCATGTCTGGAGTCAGTGTTTATTGTAGGCTTTTAAGTGTCTACAAACAGTTGAACTTTTTAAAAGCTGTCAATACCTTATTAAATAATATGAAATATTATATTGAAAACTATGTTAATGGACAGTTTGTGGTTATTTTTTTTGTTTTGTTTAAAGTCTGCCACATGTACCAAAAGCTCATAAGTCAGTATTAGAATTTCACTGAAGTTCACTGTGTCAGGGCTCTAGAGGTATTGCAAATCTCTTAACCATGACACTCCCCTTTTAAAGGAAAGTAAAAAAAAATCAAAATTGTTGGTGGGGGTCTCTGTTGTGTTTGTTTTCTTTTTAGTTTTGTTCTATTATTATTATTATTATTATTATTATTATTTTCTTTTTTAGAGGGGGAGGGGAATTCAGCTAAAAATAGCCAAGGGTCAATTCAAGCAACTAGTACAAAATATGTTTTTTTTGCAGTCCTTTATTCAGTATATTCAAGGTCATCATGCAATTCTGTTGTTTGACTGCATATATATATATATATATATATATATATATATATATATATATATATATATATTCTTTCTTTTCATTACAAGTTCTATATGTGTAAGTGGTGACCATAGCTATGATTACTATTATTAATAATAATTTTTTACCTACTAACAGAAAACAACTTGACTGCAAAACACTTACTATAGGGCACTCGATATTAGGCATTACTTTCATGTGGATGTAATGTTGAAATGTCAAAACCTTCATTAACCCGTGAACTACGCTTTAGCGTATTACACTTTGTTGTGATCTGATTCTATTGTTCTTTTTTGTGTTTTACTAACTATTACCGTTTAACTATCACACTTTGTTTCACGGTTTAATGAAAACAACTCTAATTACTTACAGTAGTTCTTTTTTAATATTATCATTTACTTGTATAATTAACATGAGCAATACATATTTCTTTATGGCTTTGTAGAGCTCATCTCGTTCCTCATAAATAACAAACAAAATGAAGTTGGTTCTTATTTTGGTGTAAAGGAATCTACAGTAGTTTTCTAATCAGATAAATGTTTTTCTTTTAACACTCACCTGTTATTTCAACAGACTTACTTGAGTTTGCTTGTCTCAGAAATAGACCTTGCTTAATAAACAAATATATCTTACAAACTTATTTAATAATAGGTAACAACTGCAATATTGTATGAAGAGAGTGCCCCTCCCTTCCCCCTGCTATTGTTGACATTATGCTCAATAAACTGTTACTTCCCTCTCCACCAGTTAAGCATTCTATGTATGCTTCCCTGTACAAAATGCGCCCCTTCAAATAGAACATTAAAGTTCACATACTTGTTTACTTCCTCAAACTCTTTGCTTTGTGTTTTTTGTTAACTTCCTAGGAACAAATTGAATACATATAATTTCACTAAAGTTCATTGTGTCAGGGCTCTAGAGCTATTTCAAATCTCTTAACCATGACACTCCCCTTTTAAAGGAAAGTAAAACAAATCAAAATTGTTGGTGGAGGTCTCTGTTTGTTTGTTTGTGCCCGCAACGAAAGACTAACGTGGCATTGCTGAAGGGAATTGTAATGATAATTACTTTTAATACTATTGGTATCGTAAACTATCCCAAGCAAAGTCACCATCGGACTGGAGGTTACATTCGGGAAAAGCTTCAGGGTTACATTTGGGAATTTGTTTTACGAGTGTAACCTCCAAAAGGTTACATTCGATAATTTTGTTTCCAAATGTAAATTCCAAAAGGTAACATTAGTAAAAATAAAACAGTATACTCGGAAAAAAAGGTATATCAATCTATCGAGCGCTATGCTCTATGTTAGAATCTACTTAATCAAGTTATCCAAGGAATCTAGTTAGTTCTTGTGTGCATAAAATATGTACAGGATCCTGAACAAAGCATGAGCACATCAAAGATGCTGAGAGTACATAAAAATGACCATATACCTTCTTTTTATGTCATGACACACCAAGAACAGTATAATTAAGTATCGATATTTAAAAAAAAAATAAAGAAAAAAAAAAGGCTATCAGCGGGAATCGAACCCGGGTCGCTGCGTTAGGAGTCAAGTGCCCGCAACGAAAGACTAACGTGGCATTGCTGAAGGGAATTGTAATGATAATTACTTTTAATACTATTGGTATCGTAAACTATCCCAAGCAAAG
Organism: Nematostella vectensis; assembly: GCF_932526225.1. NCBI lineage: Eukaryota > Metazoa > Cnidaria > Anthozoa > Actiniaria > Edwardsiidae > Nematostella > Nematostella vectensis. Next base: position 878,565 of record NC_064043.1, on the reverse strand, counting down.
TCATCATCGGACTGGAAGTTACATTCGGGAAAAGCTTCAGGGTTACATTCGGGAATTTGTTTTACGAGTGTAACCTCCAAAAGTTTAAAATCGATAATTTTTTTCCGAATGTAAATTCCAAAAAGTAACATTAGGAAAAATAAAACAGTATACTCGGAAAAAAAGGTATATCAATCTATCGAGCGCTATGCTCTATGTTAGAATCTACTTTATCAAGTTATCCAAGGAATCTAGTTAGTTCTTGTGTGCATAAAATATGTACAGGATCCTGAACAAAGCATGAGCACATCAAAGATGCTGAGAGTACATAAAAATGACCATATACCTTCTTTTTATGTCATGACACACCAAGAACAGTATAATTAAGTATCGATATTTAAAAAAAAATAAAGAAAAAAAAAAAAGGCTATCAGCGGGAATCAAACCCGGGTCGCTGCGTTAGGAGTCAAGTGCCCGCAACGAAAGACTAACGTGGCATTGCTGAAGGGAATTGTAATGATAATTACTTTTAATACTATTGGTATCGTAAACTATCCCAAGCAAAGTCATCATCGGACTGGAAGTTACATTCGGGAAAAGCTTCAGGGTTACATTCGGGAATTTGTTTTACGAGTGTAACCTCCAAAAGGTTACAATCGATAATTTTTTTCCGAATGTAAATTCCAAAAAGTAACATTAGGAAAAATAAAACAGTATACTCGGAAAAAAAGGTATATCAATCTATCGAGCGCTATGCTCTATGTTAGAATCTACTTTATCAAGTTATCCAAGGAATCTAGTTAGTTCTTGTGTGCATAAAATATGTACAGGATCCTGAACAAAGCATGAGCACATCAAAGATGCTGAGAGTACATAAAAATGACCATATACCTTCTTTTTATATCATGACACACCAAGAACAGTATAATTAAGTATCGATATTTTTTAAAAAAAAAATAAAGAAAAAAAAAGGCTATCAGCGGGAATCGAACCCGGGTCGCTGCGTTAGGAGTCAAGTGCCCGCAACGAAAGACTAACGTGGCATTCTGAAGGGAATTGTAATGATAATTACTTTTAATACTATTGGTATCGTAAACTATCCCAAGCAAAGTCACCATCGGACTGGAAGTTACATTCGGGAAAAGCGTCAGGGTTACATTCGGGAATTTGTTTTACGAGTGTAACCTCCAAAAGGTTACAATCGATAATTTTTTTTCCGAATGTAAATTCCAAAAAGTAACATTAGGAAAAATAAAACAGTATACTCGGAAAAAAAGGTATATCAATCTATCGAGCGCTATGCTCTATGTTAGAATCTACTTAATCAAGTTATCCAAGGAATCTAGTTAGTTCTTGTGTGCATAAAATATGTACAGGATCCTGAACAAAGCATGAGCACATCAAAGATGCTGAGAGTACATAAAAATGTCCCTATACCTTCCTTTTATGTCATGACACACCAAGAACAGTATAATTAAGTATCGATATTTAAAAAAACAAATAAAGAAAAAAAAAATAGGCTATCAGCGGGAATCGAACCCGGGTCGCTGCGTTAGTAGTCAAGTGCCCGCAACGAAAGACTAACGTGGCATTGCTAAAGGGAAGTGTAATGAAAATTACTTTTAATACTATTGGTATCGTAAACTATCCCAAGCAAAGTCACCATCGGACTGGAGGTTACATTCGGGAAAAGCTTCAGGGTTACATTCGGGAATTTGTTTTACGAGTGTAACCTCCAAAAGGTTACAATCGATAATTTTTTTTTCCGAATGTAAATTGCAAAAAGTAACATTAGAAAAAATAAAACAGTATACTCGGAAAAAAAGGTATATCAATCTATCGAGCGCTATGCTCTATGTTAGAATCTACTTAATCAAGTTATCCAAGGAATCTAGTTAGTTCTTGTGTGCATAAAATATGTACAGGATCCTGAACAAAGCATGAGCACATCAAAGATGCTGAGAGTACATAAAAATGTCCCTATACCTTCTTTTTATGTCATGACACACCAAGAACAGTATAATTAAGTATCGATATTTTAAAAAAAAATAAAGAAAAAAAAAATAGGCTATCAGCGGGAATCGAACCCGGGTGGCTGCGTTAGTAGTCAAGTGCCCGCAACGAAAGACTAACGTGGAATTGCTGAAGGGGATTGTAATGAAAATTACTTTTAATACTATTGGTATCATAAACTATCCCAAGCAAAGTCACCATTGGACTGGAGGTTACATTCGGGAAAAGTTTCAGGGTTACATTCGGGAATTTGTTTTACGAGTGTAACCTCCAAATGTTTAAAATCGATAATTTTTTTTCCGAATGTAAATTCTAAAATGTAACATTAGGAAAAATAGAACAGTATACTCGGAAAAAAGGTATATCAATCTATCGAGCGCTATGCTCTATGTTAGAATCTACTTAATCAAGTTATCCAAGGAATCTAGTTAGTTCTTGTGTGCATAAAATATGTACAGGATCCTGAACAAAGCATGAGCACATCAAAGATACTGAGAGTACATAAAAATGACCCTATACCTTCTTTTTATGTCATGACACACAAAGAACAGTATAATTAAGTATCGATATTTAAAAAAAAAAATAAAGAAAAAAAAATAGGCTATCAGAGGGAATCGAACCCGGGTCGCTGCGTTAGTAGTCAAGTGCCCGCAACGAAAGACTAACGTGGCATTGCTGAAGGGAATTGTAATGAAAATTACTTTTAATACTATTGGTATCGTAAACTATCCCAAGCAAAGTCACCATCGGACTGGAGGTTACATTCGGGAAAAGCTTCAGGGTTACATTCGGGAATTTGTTTTACGAGTGTAACCTCCAAAAGGTTACAATCGATAATTTTTTTTTCCGAATGTAAATTCCAAAAAGTAACATTAGGAAAAATAGAACAGTATACTCGGAAAAAAGGTATATCAATCTATCGAGCGCTATGCTCTATGTTAGAATCTACTTAATCAAGTTATCCAAGGAATCTAGTTAGTTCTTGTGTGCATAAAATATGTACAGGATCCTGAACAAAGCATGAGCACATCAAAGATACTGAGAGTACATAAAAATGACCCTATACCTTCTTTTTATGTCATGACACACCAAGAACAGTATAATTAAGTATCGATATTTAAAAAAAAAATAAAGAAAAAAAAAATAGGCTATCAGCGGGAATCGAACCCGGGTGGCTGCGTTAGTAGTCAAGTGCCCGCAACGAAAGACTAACGTGGAATTGCTGAAGGGGATTGTAATGAAAATTACTTTTAATACTATTGGTATCATAAACTATCCCAAGCAAAGTCACCATTGGACTGGAGGTTACATTCGGGAAAAGTTTCAGGGTTACATTCGGGAATTTGTTTTACGAGTGTAACCTCCAAAAGTTTAAAATCGATAATTTTTTTTCCGAATGTAAATTCCAAAAAGTAACATTAGGAAAAATAGAACAGTATACTCGGAAAAAAGGTATATCAATCTATCGAGCGCTATGCTCTATGTTAGAATCTACTTAATCAAGTTATCCAAGGAATCTAGTTAGTTCTTGTGTGCATAAAATATGTACAGGATCCTGAACAAAGCATGAGCACATCAAAGATACTGAGAGTACATAAAAATGACCCTATTCCTTCTTTTTATGTCATGACACACCAAGAACAGTATAATTAAGTATCGATATTTAAAACAAAAAAAATAAAGAAAAAAAAAATAGGCTATCAGAGGGAATCGAACCCGGGTAGTTGCGTTAGTAGTCAAGTGCCCGCAACGAAAGACTAACGTGGCATTGCTGAAGGGAATTGTAATGAAAATTACTTTTAATACTATTGGTATCGTAAACTATCCCAAGCAAAGTCACCATCGGACTGGAGGTTACATTCGGGAAAAGCTTCAGGGTTACATTCGGGAATTTGTTTTACGAGTGTAACCTCCAAAAGGTTACAATCGATAATTTGTTTTCCAAATGTAAATTCCAAAAAGTAACATTAGGAAAAATAGAACAGTATACTCGGAAAAAAGGTATATCAATCTATCGAGCGCTATGCTCTATGTTAGAATTTACTTAATCAAGTTATCCAAGGAATCTAGTTAGTTCTTGTGTGCATAAAATATGTACAGGATCCTGAACAAAGCATGAGCTTATCAAAGATACTGAGAGTACATAAAAATGACCCTATACCTTCTTTTTATGTCATGACACACCAAGAACAGTATAATTAAGTATCGATATTTAAAAAAAAAATAAAGAAAAAAAATTGGCTATCAGAGGGAATCGAACCCGGGTCGCTGCGTTAGTAGTCAAGTGCCCGCAACGAAAGACTAACGTGGCATTGCTGAAGGGAATTGTAATGAAAATTACTTTTTAAACTATTGGTATCGTAAACTATCCCAAGCAAAGTCACCATCGGACTGGAGGTTACATTAGGGAAAAGCTTCAGGGTTACATTCGGGAATTTGTTTTACTAGTGTAACCTCCAAAAGGTTACAATCGATAATTTTTTTTCCGAATGTAAATTCCAAAAAGTAACATTAGGAAAAATAGAACAGTATACTCGGAAAAAAGGTATATCAATCTATCGAGCGCTATGCTCTATGTTAGAATCTACTTAATCAAGTTATCCAAGGAATCTAGTTAGTTCTTGTGTGCATAAAATATGTACAGGATCCTGAACAAAGCATGAGCACATCAAAGATACTGAGAGTACATAAAAATGACCCTATACCTTCTTTTTATGTCATGACACACCAAGAACAGTATAATTAAGTATCGATATTAAAAAAAAGAAATAAAGAAAAAAAAAATAGGCTATCAGAGGGAATCGAACCCGGGTCGCTGCGTTAGTAGTCAAGTGCCCGCAACGAAAGACTAACGTGGCATTGCTGAAGGGAATTGTAATGAAAATTACTTTAAATACTATTGGTATCGGAAACTATCCCAAGCAAAGTCACCATCGGACTGGAGGTTACATTCGGGAAAAGCTTCAGTGTTACATTCGGGAATTTGTTTTACGAGTGTAACCTCCAAAAGGTTACAATCGATAATTTTTTATAATTTTTTTTCCGAATGTAAATTCCAAAAAGTAACATCAGGAAAAAAAAAAAAGTATACTCGGAAAAATAGGTATATCAATCTATCGAGCGCTATGCTCTATGTTAGAATCTACTTAATCAAGTTATCCAAGGAATCTAGTTAGTTCTTGTGTGCATAAAATATGTACAGGATCCTGAACAAATCATGAGCACATCAAAGATGCTGAGAGTACATAAAAATGTCCCTATACCTTCTTTTTATGTCATGACACACCAAGAACAGTATAATTAAGTATCGATATTTAAAAAAAAAATAAAGAAAAAAAATTGGCTATCAGAGGGAATCGAACCTGGGTCGCTGCGTTAGTAGTCAAGTGCCCGCAACGAAAGACTAACCTGGCATTGCTGAAGGGAATTGTAATGAAAATCACGTTTAATACTATTAGTATCGTAAACTATCCCAAGAAAAGTCACCATCGGACTGGAGGTTACATTCGGGAAAAGCTTCAGGGTTACATTCGGGAATTTGTTTTATGAGTGTAACCTCCAAAAGGTTACAATCGATAATTTTTTTTCCGAATGTAAATTCCAAAAAGTAACATTAGGAAAAATAGAACAGTATACTCGGAAAAAAGGTATATCAATCTATCGAGCGCTATGCTCTATGTTAGAATCTACTATATCAAGTTATCCAAGGAATCTAGTTAGTTCTTGTGTGCATAAAATATGTACAGGATCCTGAACAAAGCATGAGCACATCAAAGATACTGAGAGTACATAAAAATGACCCTATACCTTCTTTTTATGTCATGACACACCAAGAACAGTATAATTAAGTATCGATATTTAAAAAAAAAAATAAAGAAAAAAAAATAGGCTATCAGAGGGAATCGAACCCGGGTCGCTGCGTTAATAGTCAAGTGCCAGCAACGAAAGACTAACGTGGCATTGCTGAAGGGAATTGTAATGAAAATTACTTTCAATACTATTGGTATCGTAAACTATCCCAAGCAAAGTCACCATCGGACTGGAGGTTACATTCGGGAAAAGCTTCAGGGTTACATTCGGGAATTTGTTTTACGAGTGTAACCTCCAAAAGGTTACAATCGATAATTTTTTTTCCGAATGTAAATTCCAAAAAGTAACATTAGGAAAAATAGAACAGTATACTCGTAAAAAAAGGTATATCAATCTATCGAGCGCTATGCTCTATGTTAGAATCTACTTAATCAAGTTATCCAAGGAATCTAGTTAGTTCTTGTGTGCATAAAATATGTATAGGATCCTGAACAAAGCATGAGCACATCAAAGATGCTGAGAGTACATAAAAATGTTCCTATACCTTCTTTTTATGTCATGACACACCTAGAACAGTATAATTAAGTATCGATATTAAAAAAAAAATAAAGAAAAAAAAAAAGGGTATCAGCGGGAATCGAACCCTGGTCGCTGCGTTAGTAGTCAAGTGCCCGCAACGAAAGACTAACGTGGCATTGCTGAAGGGAATTGTAATGAAAATTACTTTAAATACTATTGGTATCGTAAACTATCCCAAGCAAAGTCACCATCGGACTGGAGGTTACATTCGGGAAAAGCTTCTTTGTTACATTCGGGAATTTGTTTTACGAGTGTAACCTCCAAAAGGTTACAATCGATAATTTTTTTTTCCGAATGTAAATTCCAAAAAGTAACATTAGGAAAAATAGAACAGTATACTCGGAAAAAAGGTATATCAATCTATCGAGCGCTATGCTCTATGTTAGAATCTACTTAATCAAGTTATCCAAGGAATCTAGTTAGTTCTTGTGTGCATAAAATATGTACAGGATCCTGAACAAAGCATGAGCACATCAAAGATACTGAGAGTACATAAAAATGACCCTATACCTTCTTTTTATGTCATGACACACCAAGAACAGTATAATTAAGTATCGATATTTAAAAAAAAAATAAAGAAAAAAAAAATAGGCTATCAGCGGGAATCGAACCCGGGTGGCTGCGTTAGTAGTCAAGTGCCCGCAACGAAAGACTAACGTGGAATTGCTGAAGGGGATTGTAATGAAAATTACTTTTAATACTATTGGTATCATAAACTATCCCAAGCAAAGTCACCATTGGACTGGAGGTTACATTCGGGAAAAGTTTCAGGGTTACATTCGGGAATTTGTTTTACGAGTGTAACCTCCAAAAGTTTAAAATCGATAATTTTTTTTCCGAATGTAAATTCCAAAAAGTAACATTAGGAAAAATAGAACAGTATACTCGGAAAAAAGGTATATCAATCTATCGAGCGCTATGCTCTATGTTAGAATCTACTTAATCAAGTTATCCAAGGAATCTAGTTACTTCTTGTGTGCATAAAATATGTACAGGATCCTGAACAAAGCATGAGCACATCAAAGATACTGAGAGTACATAAAAATGACCCTATACCTTCTTTTTATGTCATGACACACCAAGAACAGTATAATTAAGTATCGATATTTAAAAAAAAAATAAAGAAAAAAAATTGGCTATCAGAGGGAATCGAACCTGGGTCGCTGCGTTAGTAGTCAAGTGCCCGAAACGAAAGACTAACGTGGCATTGCTGAAGGGAATTGTAATGAAAATTACTTTTAATACTATTGGTATCGTAAACTATCCCAAGCAAAGTCACCATCGGACTGGAGGTTACATTCGGGAAAAGCTTCAGGGTTACATTCGGGAATTTGTTTTACGACTGTAACCTCCAAAAGGTTACAATCGATAATTTTTTTTCCGAATGTAAATTCCAAAAAGTAACATTAGGAAAAATAGAACAGTATACTCGGAAAAAAGGTATATCAATCTATCGAGGGCTATGCTCTATGTTAGAATTTACTTAATCAAGTTATCCAAGGAATCTAGTTAGTTCTTGTGTGCATAAAATATGTACAGGATCCTGAACAAAGCATGAGCTTATCAAAGATACTGAGAGTACATAAAAATGACCCTATACCTTCTTTTTATGTCATGACACACCAAGAACAGTATAATTAAGTATCGATATTTAAAAAAAAAATGAAGAAAAAAAATTGGCTATCAGAGGAAATCGAACCCGGGTCGCTGCGTTAGTAGTCAAGTGCCCGCAACGAAAGACTAACGTGGCATTGCTGAAGGGAATTGTAATGAAAATTACTTTTTAAACTATTGGTATCGTAAACTATCCCAAGCAAAGTCACCATCGGACTGGAGGTTACATTCGGGAAAAGCTTCAGGGTTACATTCGTTAATTTGTTTTACGAGTGTAACCTCCAAAAGGTTACAATCGATAATTTTTTTTCCGAATGTAAATTCCAAAAAGTAACATTAGGAAAAATAAAACAGTATACTCGGAAAAAAAGGTATATCAATCTCTCGAGCGCTATGCTCTATGTTAGAATCTACTTAATCAAGTTATCCAAGGAATCTAGTTAGTTCTTGTGTGCATAAAATATGTACAGGATCCTGAACAAAGCATGAGCACATCAAAGATACTGAGAGTACATAAAAATGACCCTATACATTCTTTTTATGTCATGACACACCAAGAACAGTATAATTAAGTATCGATATTTAAAAAAAAAATAAAGAAAAAAAAATAGGCTATCAGCGGGAATCGAACCCGGGTCGCTGCGTTAGTAGTCAAGTGCCCGCAACGAAAGACTAACGTGGCATTGCTGAAGGGAATTGTAATGATAATTACTTTTAATACTATTGGTATCGTAAACTATCCCAAGCAAAGTCACCATTGGACTGGAGGTTACATTCGGAAAAAGTTTCAGGGTTACATTCGGGAATTTGTTTTACGAGTGTAAGCTCCAAAAGGTTAAAATCGATAATTTTTTTTCAGAATGTAAATTCCAAAAAGTAACATTAGGAAAAATAGAACAGTATACTCGGAAAAAAGGTATATCAATCTATCGAGCGCTATGCTCTATGTTAGAATCTACTTAATCAAGTTATCCAAGGAATCTAGTTAGTTCTTGTGTGCATAAAATATGTACAGGATCCTGAAGAAAGCATGAGCACATCAAAGATACTGAGAGTACATAAAAATGACCCTATACCTTCTTTTTATGTCATGACACACCTAGAACAGTATAATTAAGTATCGATATTTAAAAAAAAAATAAAGAAAAAAAATAGGCTATCAGAGGGAATCGAACCCGGGTCGCTGCGTTAGTAGTCAAGTGCCCGCAACGAAAGACTAACGTGGCATTGCTGAAGGGAATTGTAATGAAAATTACTTTCAATACTATTGGTATTGTAAACTATCCCAAGCAAAGTCACCATCGGACTGGAGGTTACATTCGGGAATTTGTTTTACGTTCGTAACCTCCAAAAGGTTACAATCGATAATTTTTTTTCCGAATGTAAATTCCAAAAAGTAACATTAGGAAAAATAAAACAGTATACTCGGAAAAAAAGGTATATCAATCTATCGAGCGCTATGCTCTATGTTAGAATCTACTTAATCAAGTTATCCAAGGAATCAAGTTAGTTCTTGTGTGCATAAAATATGTACAGGATCCTGAACAAAGCATGAGCACATCAAAGATGCTGAGAGTACATAAAAATGACCCTATACCTTCTTTTTATGTCATGACACACCAAGAACAGTATAATTAAGTATCGATATTTAAAAAAAAAAAATAAAGAAAAAAAAAAGGCTATCAGCGGGAATCGAACCCGGGTCGCTGCATTAGGAGTCAAGTGCCCGCAACGAAAGACTAACGTGGCATTGCTGAAGGGAATTGTAATGAAAATTACTTTTAATACTATTGGTATCGTAAACTATCCCAAGCAAAGTCACCATCGGACTGGAGGTTACATTCGGGAAAAGCTTCAGGGTTCCATTCGGGAATTTGTTTTACGAGTGTAACCTCCAAAATGTTACAATCGATAATTTTTTTCCGAATGTAAATTCCAAAAAGTAACATTAGCAAAAATAAAACAGTATACTCGGAAAAAAAGGTATATCAATCTATCGAGCGCTATGCTCTATGTTAGAATCTACTTAATCAAGTTATCCAAGGAATCTAGTTAGTTCTTGTGTGCATAAAATATGTACAGGATCCTGAACAAAGCATGAGCACATCAAAGATGCTGAGAGTACATAAAAATGACCATATTTCTTCTTTTTATGTCATGACACACCAATAACAGTATAATTAAGTATCGATATTTAAAAAAAAAATAAAGAAAAAAAAAGACTATCAGCGGGAATCGAACCCGGGTGGCTGCGTTAGGAGTCAAGTGCCCGCAACGAAAGACTAACGTGGCATTGCTGAAGGGAATTGTAATGAAAATTACGTTTAATACTATTGGTATCGTAAACTATCCCAAGAAAAGTCACAATCGGACTGGAGGTTACATTCGGGAAAAGCTTCAGGGTTACATTCGGGAATTTGTTTTACGAGTGTAACCTCCAAAATGTTACAATCGATAATTTTTTTCCGAATGTAAATTCCAAAAAGTAACATTAGGAAAAATAAAACAGTATACTCGGAAAAAAAGATATATCAATCTATCGAGCGCTATGCTCTATGTTAGAATCTACTTAATCAAGTTATCCAAGGAATCTAGTTAGTTCTTGTGTGCATAAAATATGTAGATGATCCTGAACAAAGCATGAGCACATCAAAGATGCTGAGATTACATAAAAATGACCATATTTCTTCTTTTTATGTCATGACACACCAATAACAGTATAATTAAGTATCGATATTTTTAAAAAAAATAAAGAAAAAAAAAGGCTATCAGCGGGAATCGAACCCGGGTCGCTGCGTTAGGAGTCAAGTGCCCGCAACGAAAGACTAACGTGGCATTGCTGAAGGGAATTGTAATGAAAATTACTTTTAATACTATTGGTATCGTAAACTATCCCAAGCAAAGTCACCATCGGACTGGAAGTTACATTCGGGAAAAGCTTCAGGGTTACATTCGGGAATTTGTTTTACGAGTGTAACCTCCAAAAGGTTACAATCGATAATTTTTTTTCCGAATGTAAATTCCAAAAAGTAACATTAGGAAAAATAAAACAGTATACTCGGAAAAAAAGGTATATCAATCTATCGAGCGCTATGCTCTATGTTAGAATCTACTTAATCAAGTTATCCAAGGAATCAAGTTAGTTCTTGTGTGCATAAAATATGTACAGGATCCTGAACAAAGCATGAGCACATCAAAGATGCTGAGAGTACATAAAAATGACCATATTTCTTCTTTTTATGTCATGACACACCAATAACAGTATAATTGAGTATCGATATTTAAAAAAATAAATAAAGAAAAAAAAAGGCTATCAGCGGGAATCGAACCCGGGTCGCTGCGTTAGGAGTCAAGTGCCCGCAACGAAAGACTAACGTGGCATTGCTGAAGGGAATTGTAATGAAAATTACGTTTAATACCATTGGTATCGTAAACTATCCCAAGAAAAGTCACAATCGGACTGGAGGTTACATTCGGGAAAAGCTTCAGGGTTACATTCGGGAATTTGTTTTACGAGTGTAACCTCCAAAAGGTTACAATCGATAATTTTTTTTTCCGAATGTAAATTCGAAAAAGTAACATTAGGAAAAATAGAACAGTATACTCGGAAAAAAAGGTATATCAATCTATCGAGCGCTATGCTCTATGTTAGAATCTACTTAATCAAGTTATCCAAGGAATCAAGTTAGTTCTTGTGTGCATAAAATATGTACAGGATCCTGAACAAAGCATGAGCACATCAAAGATGCTGAGAGTACATAAAAATGACTATATTTCTTCTTTTTATGTCATGACACACCAATAACAGTATAATTAAGTATCGATATTTAAAAAAAAAAATAAAGAAAAAATAGGCTATCAGCGGGAATCGAACCCGGGTCGCTGCGTTAGGAGTCAAGTGCCCGCAACGAAAGACTAACGTGGCATTGCTGAAGGGAATTGTAATGATAATTTTTTTTAATACTATTGGTATCGTAAACTATCCCAAGCAAAGTCACCATTGGACTGGAGGTTACATTCGGGAAAAGCTTCAGGGTTACATTCGGGAATTTGTTTTACGAGTGTAACCTCCAAAATGTTACAATCGATATTTTTTTTCCGAATGTACATTCCAAAAAGTAACATTAGGAAAAATAAAACAGTATACTCGGAAAAAAGGTATATCAATCTATCGAGCGCTATGCTCTATGTTAGAATCTACTTAATCAAGTTATCCAAGGAATCTAGTTAGTTCTTGTGTGCATAAAATATGTATAGGATGCTGAACAAAGCATGAGCACATCAAAGATGCTGAGAGTACATAAAAATGTTCCTATACCTTCTTTTTATGTCATGACACACCTAGAACAGTATAATTAAGTATCGATATTAAAAAAAAAAATAAAGAAAAAAAAATAGGCTATCAGCGGGAATCGAACCCGGGTCGCTGCGTTAGTAGTCAAGTGCCCGCAACGAAAGACTAACGTGGCATTGCTGAAGGGAATTTTAATGAAAATTACTTTAAATACTATTGGTATCGGAAACTATCCCAAGCAAAGTCACCATCGTACTGGAGGTTACATTCGGGAAAAGCTTCAGGGTTACATTCGGGAATTTGTTTTACGAGTGTAACCTCCAAAAGGTTACAATCGATAATTTTTTTTCCGAATGTAAATTCCAAAAAGTAACATTAGGAAAAATAAAACAGTATACTCGGAAAAATAGGTATATCAATCTATCGAGCGCTATTCTCTATGTTAGAATCTACTTAATCAAGTTATCCAAGGAATCTAGTTAGTTCTTGTGTGCATAAAATATGTACAGGATCCTGAACAAAGCATGAGCACATCAAAGATGCTGAGAGTACATAAAAATGACCATATTTCTTCTTTTTATGTCATGACACACCAATAACAGTATAATTAAGTATCGATATTTAAAAAAAAAATTAAGAAAAAAAAAGGATATCAGCGGGAATCGAACCCGGGTCGCTGCGTTAGGAGTCAAGTGCCCGCAACGAAAGACTAACGTGGCATTGCTGAAGGGAATTGTAATGAAAATTACTTTTAATACTATTGGTATCGTAAACTATCCCATGCAAAGTCACCATCGGACTGGAGGTTACATTCGGGAAAAGCTTCAGGGTTACATTCGGGAATTTGTTTTACGAGTGTAACCTCCAAAATGTTACAATCGATAATTTTTTTCCGAATGTAAATTCCAAAAAGTAACATTAGGAAAAATAAAACAGTATACTCGGAAAAAAAGGTATATCAATCTATCGAGCGCTATGCTCTATGTTAGAATCTACTTAATCAAGTTATCCAAGGAATCTAGTTAGTTCTTGTGTGCATAAAATATGTATAGGATCCTGAACAAAGCATGAGCACATCAACGATGCTGAGAGTACATAAAAATGACCCTATACCTTCTTTTTATGTCATGACACACCAAGAACAGTATAATTAAGTATCGATATTTAAAAAAAAAAAAATAAAGAAAAAAAAATAGGCTATCAGAGGGAATCGAACCCGGGTCGCTGCGTTAGTAGTCAAGTGCCCGCAACGAAAGACTAACGTGGCATTGCTGAAGGGAATTGTAATGAAAATTACTTTCAATACTATTGGTATCGTAAACTATCCCAAGCAAAGTCACCATCGGACTGGAGGTTACATTCGGGAAAAGCTTCAGGGTTACATTCGGGAATTTGTTTTACGAGTGTAACCTCCAAAAGGTTACAATCGATAATTTTTTTTCCGAATGTAAATTCCAAAAAGTAACATTAGGAAAAATAGAACAGTATACTCGGAAAAAAAGGTATATCAATCTATCGAGCGCTATGCTCTATGTTAGAATCTACTTAATCAAGTTATCCAAGGAATCTAGTTAGTTCTTGTGTGCATAAAATATGTATAGGATCCTGAACAAAGCATGAGCACATCAAAGATGCTGAGAGTACATAAAAATGTTCCTATACCTTCTTTTTATGTCATGACACACATAGAACAGTATAATTAAGTATCGATAATTAAAAAAAAAAAATAAAGAAAAAAAATAGGCTATCAGCGGGAATCGAACCCGGGTTGCTGCGTTAGTAGTCAAGTGCCCGCAACGAAACACTAACGTGGCATTGCTGAAGGGAATTGTAATGAAAATTACTTTAAATACTTTTGGTATCGGAAACTATCCCAAGCAAAGTCACCATCGGACTGGAGGTTACATTCGGGAAAAGCTTTAGTGTTACATTCGGGAATTTGTTTTACGAGTGTAACCTGCAAAAGGTTACAATCGATAATTTTTTATAATTTTTTTTCCGAATGTAAATTCCAAAAAGTAACATCAGGAAAAATAAAACAGTATACTCGGAAAAATAGGTATATCAATCTATCGAGCGCTATGCTCTATGTTAGAATCTACTTAATCAAGTTATCCAAGGAATCTAGTTAGTTCTTGTGTGCATAAAATATGTACAGGATCCTGAACAAATCATGAGCACATCAAAGATGCTGAGAGTACATAAAAATGTCCCTATACCTTCTTTTTATGTCATGACACACCAAGAACAGTATAATTAAGTATCGATATAAAAAAAAATAAAGAAAAAAAAATAGGCTATCAGCGGGAATCGAACCCGGGTCGCTGCGTTAGTAGTCAAGTGCCCGCAACGAAACACTAACGTGGCATTGCTGAAGGGAATTGTAATGAAAATTACTTTAAATACTATTGGTATCGGAAACTATCCCAAGCAAAGTCACCATCGGACTGGAGGTTACATTCGGGAAAAGCTTCAGTGTTACATTCGGGAATTTGTTTTACGAGTGTAACCTCCAAAAGGTTACAATCGATAATTTTTTATAATTTTTTTTCCGAATGTAAATTCCAAAAAGTAACATCAGGAAAAATAAAACAGTATACTCGGAAAAATAGGTATATCAATCTATCGAGCGCTATGCTCTATGTTAGAATCTACTTAATCAAGTTATCCAAGGAATCTAGTTAGTTCTTGTGTGCATAAAATATGTACAGGATCCTGAACAAATCATGAGCACATCAAAGATGCTGAGAGTACATAAAAATGTCCCTATACCTTCTTTTTATGTCATGACACACCAAGAACAGTATAATTAAGTATCGATATAAAAAAAAATAAAGAAAAAAAAATAGGCTATCAGCGGGAATCGAACCCGGGTCGCTGCGTTAGTAGTCAAGTGCCCGCAACGAAAGACTAACGTGGCATTGCTGAAGGGAATTGTAATGATAATTACTTTTAATACTATTGGTATCGTAAACTATCCCAAGCAAAGTCACCATTGGACTGGAGGTTACATTCGGAAAAAGTTTCAGGGTTACATTCGGGAATTTGTTTTACGAGTGTAAGCTCCAAAAGGTTAAAATCGATAATTTTTTTTCAGAATGTAAATTCCAAAAAGTAACATTAGGAAAAATAGAACAGTATACTCGGAAAAAAGGTATATCAATCTATCGAGCGCTATGCTCTATGTTAGAATCTACTTAATCAAGTTATCCAAGGAATCTAGTTAGTTCTTGTGTGCATAAAATATGTACAGGATCCTGAAGAAAGCATGAGCACATCAAAGATACTGAGAGTACATAAAAATGACCCTATACCTTCTTTTTATGTCATGACACACCTAGAACAGTATAATTAAGTATCGATATTTAAAAAAAAAATAAAGAAAAAAAATAGGCTATCAGCGGGAATCGAACCCGGGTCGCTGCGTTAGTAGTCAAGTGCCCGCAACGAAAGACTAACGTGGCATTGCTGAAGGGAATTGTAATGAAAATTACTTTAAATACTATTGGTATCGGAAACTATCCCAAGCAAAGTCACCATCGGACTGGAGGTTACATTCGGGAAAAGCTTCAGGGTTACATTCGGGAATTTGTTTTACGAGTGTAACTTCCAAAAGGTTACAATCGATATTTTTTTTTTAGAATGTAAATTCCAAAAAGTAACATTAGGAAAAATAGAACAGTATACTCGGAAAAAAGGTATATCAATCTATCGAGCGCTATGCTCTATGTTAGAATCTACTTAATCAAGTTATCCAAGGAATCTAGTTAGTTCTTCTGTGCATAAAATATGTACAGGATCCTGAAGAAAGCATGAGCACATCAAAGATACTGAGAGTACATAAAAATGACCCTATACCTTCTTTTTATGTCATGACACACCAAGAACAGTATAATTAAGTATCGATATTTAAAAAAAAAATTAAAGAAAGAAAAATAGGCTATCAGCGGGAATCGAACCCGGGTCGCTGCGTTAGTAGTCAAGTGCCCGCAACGAAAGACTAACGTGGCATTGCTGAAGGGAATTGTAATGAAAATTACTTTAAATACTATTGGTATCGGAAACTATCCCAAGCAAAGTCACCATCGGACTGGAGGTTACATTCGGGAAAAGCTTCAGGGTTACATTCGGGAATTTGTTTTACGAGTGTAACTTCCAAAAGGTTACAATCGATATTTTTTTTTTAGAATGTAAATTCCAAAAAGTAACATTAGGAAAAATAGAACAGTATACTCGGAAAAAAGGTATATCAATCTATCGAGCGCTATGCTCTATGTTAGAATCTACTTAATCAAGTTATCCAAGGAATCTAGTTAGTTCTTCTGTGCATAAAATATGTACAGGATCCTGAACAAAGCATGAGCACATCAAAGATACTGAGAGTACATAAAAATGACCCTATACCTTCTTTTTATGTCATGACACACCAAGAACAGTATAATTAAGTATCGATATTTAAAAAAAAAATTAAAGAAAGAAAAATAGGCTATCAGCGGGAATCGAACCCGGGTCGCTGCGTTAGTAGTCAAGTGCCCGCAACGAAAGACTAACGTGGCATTGCTGAAGGGAATTGTAATGAAAATTACTTTCAATACTATTGGTATTGTAAACTATCCCAAGCAAAGTCACCATCGGACTGGAGGTTACATTCGGGAATTTGTTTTACGTTCGTAACCTCCAAAAGGTTACAATCGATAATTTTTTTTCCGAATGTAAATTCCAAAAAGTAACATTAGGAAAAATAAAACAGTATACTCGGAAAAAAAGGTATATCAATCTATCGAGCGCTATGCTCTATGTTAGAATCTACTTAATCAAGTTATCCAAGGAATCAAGTTAGTTCTTGTGTGCATAAAATATGTACAGGATCCTGAACAAAGCATGAGCACATCAAAGATGCTGAGAGTACATAAAAATGACCCTATACCTTCTTTTTATGTCATGACACACCAAGAACAGTATAATTAAGTATCGATATTTAAAAAAAAAAAATAAAGAAAAAAAAAAGGCTATCAGCGGGAATCGAACCCGGGTCGCTGCATTAGGAGTCAAGTGCCCGCAACGAAAGACTAACGTGGCATTGCTGAAGGGAATTGTAATGAAAATTACTTTTAATACTATTGGTATCGTAAACTATCCCAAGCAAAGTCACCATCGGACTGGAGGTTACATTCGGGAAAAGCTTCAGGGTTCCATTCGGGAATTTGTTTTACGAGTGTAACCTCCAAAATGTTACAATCGATAATTTTTTTCCGAATGTAAATTCCAAAAAGTAACATTAGCAAAAAAAAAACAGTATACTCGGAAAAAAAGGTATATCAATCTATCGAGCGCTATGCTCTATGTTAGAATCTACTTAATCAAGTTATCCAAGGAATCTAGTTAGTTCTTGTGTGCATAAAATATGTACAGGATCCTGAACAAAGCATGAGCACATCAAAGATGCTGAGAGTACATAAAAATGACCATATTTCTTCTTTTTATGTCATGACACACCAATAACAGTATAATTAAGTATCGATATTTAAAAAAAAAATAAAGAAAAAAAAAGACTATCAGCGGGAATCGAACCCGGGTGGCTGCGTTAGGAGTCAAGTGCCCGCAACGAAAGACTAACGTGGCATTGCTGAAGGGAATTGTAATGAAAATTACGTTTAATACTATTGGTATCGTAAACTATCCCAAGAAAAGTCACAATCGGACTGGAGGTTACATTCGGGAAAAGCTTCAGGGTTACATTCGGGAATTTGTTTTACGAGTGTAACCTCCAAAATGTTACAATCGATAATTTTTTTCCGAATGTAAATTCCAAAAAGTAACATTAGGAAAAATAAAACAGTATACTCGGAAAAAAAGATATATCAATCTATCGAGCGCTATGCTCTATGTTAGAATCTACTTAATCAAGTTATCCAAGGAATCTAGTTAGTTCTTGTGTGCATAAAATATGTAGATGATCCTGAACAAAGCATGAGCACATCAAAGATGCTGAGATTACATAAAAATGACCATATTTCTTCTTTTTATGTCATGACACACCAATAACAGTATAATTAAGTATCGATATTTTTAAAAAAAATAAAGAAAAAAAAAGGCTATCAGCGGGAATCGAACCCGGGTCGCTGCGTTAGGAGTCAAGTGCCCGCAACGAAAGACTAACGTGGCATTGCTGAAGGGAATTGTAATGAAAATTACTTTTAATACTATTGGTATCGTAAACTATCCCAAGCAAAGTCACCATCGGACTGGAAGTTACATTCGGGAAAAGCTTCAGGGTTACATTCGGGAATTTGTTTTACGAGTGTAACCTCCAAAAGGTTACAATCGATAATTTTTTTTCCGAATGTAAATTCCAAAAAGTAACATTAGGAAAAATAAAACAGTATACTCGGAAAAAAAGGTATATCAATCTATCGAGCGCTATGCTCTATGTTAGAATCTACTTAATCAAGTTATCCAAGGAATCAAGTTAGTTCTTGTGTGCATAAAATATGTACAGGATCCTGAACAAAGCATGAGCACATCAAAGATGCTGAGAGTACATAAAAATGACCATATTTCTTCTTTTTATGTCATGACACACCAAGAACAGTATAATTGAGTATCGATATTTAAAAAAATAAATAAAGAAAAAAAAAGGCTATCAGCGGGAATCGAACCCGGGTCGCTGCGTTAGGAGTCAAGTGCCCGCAACGAAAGACTAACGTGGCATTGCTGAAGGGAATTGTAATGAAAATTACGTTTAATACTATTGGTATCGTAAACTATCCCAAGAAAAGTCACAATCGGACTGGAGGTTACATTCGGGAAAAGCTTCAGGGTTACATTCGGGAATTTGTTTTACGAGTGTAACCTCCAAAAGGTTACAATCGATAATTTTTTTTTCCGAATGTAAATTCGAAAAAGTAACATTAGGAAAAATAGAACAGTATACTCGGAAAAAAAGGTATATCAATCTATCGAGCGCTATGCTCTATGTTAGAATCTACTTAATCAAGTTATCCAAGGAATCAAGTTAGTTCTTGTGTGCATAAAATATGTACAGGATCCTGAACAAAGCATGAGCACATCAAAGATGCTGAGAGTACATAAAAATGACTATATTTCTTCTTTTTATGTCATGACACACCAATAACAGTATAATTAAGTATCGATATTTAAAAAAAAAAAATAAAGAAAAAATAGGCTATCAGCGGGAATCGAACCCGGGTCGCTGCGTTAGGAGTCAAGTGCCCGCAACGAAAGACTAACGTGGCATTGCTGAAGGGAATTGTAATGATAATTTTTTTTAATACTATTGGTATCGTAAACTATCCCAAGCAAAGTCACCATTGGACTGGAGGTTACATTCGGGAAAAGCTTCAGGGTTACATTCGGGAATTTGTTTTACGAGTGTAACCTCCAAAATGTTACAATCGATAATTTTTTTCCGAATGTACATTCCAAAAAGTAACATTAGGAAAAATAAAACAGTATACTCGGAAAAAAGGTATATCAATCTATCGAGCGCTATGCTCTATGTTAGAATCTACTTAATCAAGTTATCCAAGGAATCTAGTTAGTTCTTGTGTGCATAAAATATGTATAGGATGCTGAACAAAGCATGAGCACATCAAAGATGCTGAGAGTACATAAAAATGTTCCTATACCTTCTTTTTATGTCATGACACACCTAGAACAGTATAATTAAGTATCGATATTAAAAAAAAAAATAAAGAAAAAAAAATAGGCTATCAGCGGGAATCGAACCCGGGTCGCTGCATTAGGAGTCAAGTGCCCGCAACGAAAGACTAACGTGGCATTGCTGAAGGGAATTGTAATGAAAATTACTTTTAATACTATTGGTATCGTAAACTATCCCAAGCAAAGTCACCATCGGACTGGAGGTTACATTCGGGAAAAGCTTCAGGGTTCCATTCGGGAATTTGTTTTACGAGTGTAACCTCCAAAATGTTACAATCGATAATTTTTTTCCGAATGTAAATTCCAAAAAGTAACATTAGCAAAAATAAAACAGTATACTCGGAAAAAAAGGTATATCAATCTATCGAGCGCTATGCTCTATGTTAGAATCTACTTAATCAAGTTATCCAAGGAATCTAGTTAGTTCTTGTGTGCATAAAATATGTACAGGATCCTGAACAAAGCATGAGCACATCAAAGATGCTGAGAGTACATAAAAATGACCATATTTCTTCTTTTTATGTCATGACACACCAATAACAGTATAATTAAGTATCGATATTTAAAAAAAAAATAAAGAAAAAAAAAGACTATCAGCGGGAATCGAACCCGTGTGGCTGCGTTAGGAGTCAAGTGCCCGCAACGAAAGACTAACGTGGCATTGCTGAAGGGAATTGTAATGAAAATTACGTTTAATACTATTGGTATCGTAAACTATCCCAAGAAAAGTCACAATCGGACTGGAGGTTACATTCGGGAAAAGCTTCAGGGTTACATTCGGGAATTTGTTTTACGAGTGTAACCTCCAAAATGTTACAATCGATAATTTTTTTCCGAATGTAAATTCCAAAAAGTAACATTAGGAAAAATAAAACAGTATACTCGGAAAAAAAGATATATCAATCTATCGAGCGCTATGCTCTATGTTAGAATCTACTTAATCAAGTTATCCAAGGAATCTAGTTAGTTCTTGTGTGCATAAAATATGTAGATGATCCTGAACAAAGCATGAGCACATCAAAGATGCTGAGATTACATAAAAATGACCATATTTCTTATTTTTATGTCATGACACACCAATAACAGTATAATTAAGTATCGATATTTTTAAAAAAAATAAAGAAAAAAAAAGGCTATCAGCGGGAATCGAACCCGGGTCGCTGCGTTAGGAGTCAAGTGCCCGCAACGAAAGACTAACGTGGCATTGCTGAAGGGAATTGTAATGAAAATTACTTTTAATACTATTGGTATCGTAAACTATCCCAAGCAAAGTCACCATCGGACTGGAAGTTACATTCGGGAAAAGCTTCAGGGTTACATTCGGGAATTTGTTTTACGAGTGTAACCTCCAAAAGGTTACAATCGATAATTTTTTTTCCGAATGTAAATTCCAAAAAGTAACATTAGGAAAAATAAAACAGTATACTCGGAAAAAAAGGTATATCAATCTATCGAGCGCTATGCTCTATGTTAGAATCTACTTAATCAAGTTATCCAAGGAATCAAGTTAGTTCTTGTGTGCATAAAATATGTACAGGATCCTGAACAAAGCATGAGCACATCAAAGATGCTGAGAGTACATAAAAATGACCATATTTCTTCTTTTTATGTCATGACACACCAATAACAGTATAATTGAGTATCGATATTTAAAAAAATAAATAAAGAAAAAAAAAGGCTATCAGCGGGAATCGAACCCGGGTCGCTGCGTTAGGAGTCAAGTGCCCGCAACGAAAGACTAACGTGGCATTGCTGAAGGGAATTGTAATGAAAATTACGTTTAATACTATTGGTATCGTAAACTATCCCAAGAAAAGTCACAATCGGACTGGAGGTTACATTCGGGAAAAGCTTCAGGGTTACATTCGGGAATTTGTTTTACGAGTGTAACCTCCAAAAGGTTACAATCGATAATTTTTTTTTCCGAATGTAAATTCGAAAAAGTAACATTAGGAAAAATAGAACAGTATACTCGGAAAAAAAGGTATATCAATCTATCGAGCGCTATGCTCTATGTTAGAATCTACTTAATCAAGTTATCCAAGGAATCAAGTTAGTTCTTGTGTGCATAAAATATGTACAGGATCCTGAACAAAGCATGAGCACATCAAAGATGCTGAGAGTACATAAAAATGACTATATTTCTTCTTTTTATGTCATGACACACCAATAACAGTATAATTAAGTATCGATATTTAAAAAAAAAAATAAAGAAAAAATAGGCTATCAGCGGGAATCGAACCCGGGTCGCTGCGTTAGGAGTCAAGTGCCCGCAACGAAAGACTAACGTGGCATTGCTGAAGGGAATTGTAATGATAATTTTTTTTAATACTATTGGTATCGTAAACTATCCCAAGCAAAGTCACCATTGGACTGGAGGTTACATTCGGGAAAAGCTTCAGGGTTACATTCGGGAATTTGTTTTACGAGTGTAACCTCCAAAATGTTACAATCGATAATTTTTTTCCGAATGTACATTCCAAAAAGTAACATTAGGAAAAATAAAACAGTATACTCGGAAAAAAGGTATATCAATCTATCGAGCGCTATGCTCTATGTTAGAATCTACTTAATCAAGTTATCCAAGGAATCTAGTTAGTTCTTGTGTGCATAAAATATGTATAGGATGCTGAACAAAGCATGAGCACATCAAAGATGCTGAGAGTACATAAAAATGTTCCTATACCTTCTTTTTATGTCATGACACACCTAGAACAGTATAATTAAGTATCGATATTAAAAAAAAAAATAAAGAAAAAAAAATAGGCTATCAGCGGGAATCGAACCCGGGTCGCTGCGTTAGTAGTCAAGTGCCCGCAACGAAAGACTAACGTGGCATTGCTGAAGGGAATTTTAATGAAAATTACTTTAAATACTATTGGTATCGGAAACTATCCCAAGCAAAGTCACCATCGTACTGGAGGTTACATTCGGGAAAAGCTTCAGGGTTACATTCGGGAATTTGTTTTACGAGTGTAACCTCCAAAAGGTTACAATCGATAATTTTTTTTCCGAATGTAAATTCCAAAAAGTAACATTAGGAAAAATAAAACAGTATACTCGGAAAAATAGGTATATCAATCTATCGAGCGCTATTCTTTATGTTAGAATCTACTTAATCAAGTTATCCAAGGAATCTAGTTAGTTCTTGTGTGCATAAAGTATGTACAGGATCCTGAACAAAGCATGAGCACATCAAAGATGCTGAGAGTACATAAAAATGACCATATTTCTTCTTTTTATGTCATGACACACCAATAACAGTATAATTAAGTATCGATATTTAAAAAAAAAATTAAGAAAAAAAAAGGATATCAGCGGGAATCGAACCCGGGTCGCTGCGTTAGGAGTCAAGTGCCCGCAACGAAAGACTAACGTGGCATTGCTGAAGGGAATTGTAATGAAAATTACTTTTAATACTATTGGTATCGTAAACTATCCCATGCAAAGTCACCATCGGACTGGAGGTTACATTCGGGAAAAGCTTCAGGGTTACATTCGGGAATTTGTTTTACGAGTGTAACCTCCAAAATGTTACAATCGATAATTTTTTTCCGAATGTAAATTCCAAAAAGTAACATTAGGAAAAATAAAACAGTATACTCGGAAAAAAAGGTATATCAATCTATCGAGCGCTATGCTCTATGTTAGAATCTACTTAATCAAGTTATCCAAGGAATCTAGTTAGTTCTTGTGTGCATAAAATATGTATAGGATCCTGAACAAAGCATGAGCACATCAACGATGCTGAGAGTACATAAAAATGTTCCTATACCTTTTTTTTATGTCATGACACACCTAGAACAGTATAATTAAGTATCGATATTTAAAAAAAAAAATTAAGAAAAAAAATAGGCTATCAGCGGGAATCGAACCCGGGTCGCTGAGTTAGTAGTCAAGTGCCCGCAACGAAAGACTAACGTGGCATTGCTGAAGGGAATTGTAATGAAAATTACTTTAAATACTATTGGTATCGGAAACTATCCCAAACAAAGTCACCATCGGACTGGAGGTTACATTCGGGAAAACCTTCAGGGTTACATTCGGGAATTTGTTTTACGAGTGTAACCTCCAAAAGGTTACAATCGATAATTTTTTTCCGAATGTACATTCCAAAAAGTAACATTAGGAAAAATAAAACAGTATACTCGGAAAAATAGGTATATCAATCTATCGAGCGCTATGCTCTATGTTAGAATCTACTTAATCAAGTTATCCAAGGAATCTAGTTAGTTCTTGTGTGCATAAAATATGTACAGGATCCTGAACAAAGCATGAGCACATCAAAGATGCTGAGAGTACATAAAAATGACCATATTTCTTCTTTTTATGTCATGACACACCAATAACAGTATAATTAAGTATCGATATTTAAAAAAAAAATAAAGAAAAAAAAAGGCTATCAGCGGGAATCGAACCCGGGTCGCTGCGTTAGGAGTCAAGTGCCCGCAACGAAAGACTAACGTGGCATTGCTGAAGGGAATTGTAATGAAAATTACTTTTAATACTATTGGTATCGTAAACTATCCCAAGCAAAGTCACCATCGGACTGGAGGTTACATTCGGGAAAAGCTTCAGGGTTACATTCGGGAATTTGTTTTACGAGTGTAACCTCCAAAATGTTACAATCGATAATTTTTTTCCGAATGTAAATTCCAAAAAGTAACATTAGCAAAAATAAAACAGTATACTCGGAAAAAAAGGTATATCAATCTATCGAGCGCTATGCTCTATGTTAGAATCTACTTAATCAAGTTATCCAAGGAATCTAGTTAGTTCTTGTGTGCATAAAATATGTATAGGATCCTGAACAAAGCATGAGCACATCAACGATGCTGAGAGTACATAAAAATGTTCCTATACCTTCTTTTTATGTCATGACACACCTAGAACAGTATAATTAAGTTTCGATATTTAAAAAAAAAAAAATAAAGAAAAAAAATAGGCTATCAGCGGGAATCGAACCCGGGTCGCTGAGTTAGTAGTCAAGTGCCCGCAACGAAAGACTAACGTGGCATTGCTGAAGGGAATTGTAATGAAAATTACTTTAAATACTATTGGTATCGGAAACTATCCCAAGCAAAGTCACCATCGGACTGGAGGTTACATTCGGGAAAAGCTTCAGGGTTACATTCGGGAATTTGTTTTACGAGTGTAACCTCCAAAAGGTTACAATCGATAATTTTTTTTCCGAATGTAAATTCCAAAAAGTAACATTAGGAAAAATAAAACAGTATACTCAGAAAAATAGGTATATCAATCTATCGAGCGCTATGCTCTATGTTAGAATCTACTTAATCAAGTTATCCAAGGAATCTAGTTAGTTCTTGTGTGCATAAAATATGTACAGGATCCTGAACAAAGCATGAGCACATCAAAGATGCTGAGAGTACATAAAAATGTCCCTATACCTTCTTTTTATGTCATGACACACCAAGAACAGTATAATTAAGTATCGATATAAAAAAAAAAAATTAAGAAAAAAAAAAATAGGCTATCAGCGGGAATCGAACCCGGGTCGCTGCGTTAGTAGTCAAGTGCCCGCAACGAAAGACTAACGTGGCATTGCTGAAGGGAATTGTAATGAAAATTACTTTTAATACTATTGGTATCGTAAACTATCCCAAGCAAAGTCACCATCGGACTGGAGGTGACATTCGGGAAAAGCTTCAGGGTTACATTCGGGAATTTGTTTTACGAGTGTAACCTCCAAAATGTTACAATCGATAATTTTTTTCCGAATGTAAATTCCAAAAAGTAACATTAGGAAAAATAAAACAGTATACTCGGAAAAAAAGGTATATCAATCAATCTATCGAGCGCTATGCTCTATGTTAGAATCTACTTAATCAAGTTATCCAAGGAATCAAGTTAGTTCTTGTGTGCATAAAATATGTACAGGATCCTGAACAAAGCATGAGCACATCAAAGATGCTGAGAGTACATAAAAATGACCATATTTCTTCTTTTTATGTCATGACACACCAATAACAGTATAATTAAGTATCGATATTTAAAAAAAAAATAAAGAAAAAAAAAGACTATCAGCGGGAATCGAACCCGGGTGGCTGCGTTAGGAGTCAAGTGCCCGCAACGAAAGACTAACGTGGCATTGCTGAAGGGAATTGTAATGAAAATTACGTTTAATACTATTGGTATCGTAAACTATCCCAAGAAAAGTCACAATCGGACTGGAGGTTACATTCGGGAAAAGCTTCAGGGTTACATTCGGGAATTTGTTTTACGAGTGTAACCTCCAAAATGTTACAATCGATAATTTTTTTCCGAATGTAAATTCCAAAAAGTAACATTAGGAAAAATAAAACAGTATACTCGGAAAAAAAGATATATCAATCTATCGAGCGCTATGCTCTATGTTAGAATCTACTTAATCAAGTTATCCAAGGAATCTAGTTAGTTCTTGTGTGCATAAAATATGTAGATGATCCTGAACAAAGCATGAGCACATCAAAGATGCTGAGATTACATAAAAATGACCATATTTCTTCTTTTTATGTCATGACACACCAATAACAGTATAATTAAGTATCGATATTTTTAAAAAAAATAAAGAAAAAAAAAGGCTATCAGCGGGAATCGAACCCGGGTCGCTGCGTTAGGAGTCAAGTGCCCGCAACGAAAGACTAACGTGGCATTGCTGAAGGGAATTGTAATGAAAATTACTTTTAATACTATTGGTATCGTAAACTATCCCAAGCAAAGTCACCATCGGACTGGAAGTTACATTCGGGAAAAGCTTCAGGGTTACATTCGGGAATTTGTTTTACGAGTGTAACCTCCAAAAGGTTACAATCGATAATTTTTTTTCCGAATGTAAATTCCAAAAAGTAACATTAGGAAAAATGAAACAGTATACTCGGAAAAAAAGGTATATCAATCTATCGAGCGCTATGCTCTATGTTAGAATCTACTTAATCAAGTTATCCAAGGAATCAAGTTAGTTCTTGTGTGCATAAAATATGTACAGGATCCTGAACAAAGCATGAGCACATCAAAGATGCTGAGAGTACATAAAAATGACCATATTTCTTCTTTTTATGTCATGACACACCAATAACAGTATAATTGAGTATCGATATTTAAAAAAATAAATAAAGAAAAAAAAAGGCTATCAGCGGGAATCGAACCCGGGTCGCTGCGTTAGGAGTCAAGTGCCCGCAACGAAAGACTAACGTGGCATTGCTGAAGGGAATTGTAATGAAAATTACGTTTAATACTATTGGTATCGTAAACTATCCCAAGAAAAGTCACAATCGGACTGGAGGTTACATTCGGGAAAAGCTTCAGGGTTACATTCGGGAATTTGTTTTACGAGTGTAACCTCCAAAAGGTTACAATCGATAATTTTTTTTTCCGAATGTAAATTCGAAAAAGTAACATTAGGAAAAATAGAACAGTATACTCGGAAAAAAAGGTATATCAATCTATCGAGCGCTATGCTCTATGTTAGAATCTACTTAATCAAGTTATCCAAGGAATCAAGTTAGTTCTTGTGTGCATAAAATATGTACAGGATCCTGAACAAAGCATGAGCACATCAAAGATGCTGAGAGTACATAAAAATGACTATATTTCTTCTTTTTATGTCATGACACACCAATAACAGTATAATTAAGTATCGATATTTTTAAAAAAAAATAAAGAAAAAATAGGCTATCAGCGGGAATCGAACCCGGGTCGCTGCGTTAGGAGTCAAGTGCCCGCAACGAAAGACTAACGTGGCATTGCTAAAGGGAATTGTAATGATAATTTTTTTAATACTATTGGTATCGTAAACTATCCCAAGCAAAGTCACCATTGGACTGGAGGTTACATTCGGGAAAAGCTTCAGGGTTACATTCGGGAATTTGTTTTACGAGTGTAACCTCCAAAATGTTACAATCGATAATTTTTTTCCGAATGTACATTCCAAAAAGTAACATTAGGAAAAATAAAACAGTATACTCGGAAAAAAAGGTATATCAATCTATCGAGCGCTATGCTCTATGTTAGAATCTACTTAATCAAGTTATCCAAGGAATCTAGTTAGTTCTTGTGTGCATAAAATATGTATAGGATGCTGAACAAAGCATGAGCACATCAAAGATGCTGAGAGTACATAAAAATGTTCCTATACCTTCTTTTTATGTCATGACACACCTAGAACAGTATAATTAAGTATCGATATTAAAAAAAAAAAATAAAGAAAAAAAAATAGGCTATCAGCGGGAATCGAACCCGGGTCGCTGCGTTAGTAGTCAAGTGCCCGCAACGAAAGACTAACGTGGCATTGCTGAAGGGAATTTTAATGAAAATTACTTTAAATACTATTGGTATCGGAAACTATCCCAAGCAAAGTCACCATCGTACTGGAGGTTACATTCGGGAAAAGCTTCAGGGTTACATTCGGGAATTTGTTTTACGAGTGTAACCTCCAAAAGGTTACAATCGATAATTTTTTTTCCGAATGTAAATTCCAAAAAGTAACATTAGGAAAAATAAAACAGTATACTCGGAAAAATAGGTATATCAATCTATCGAGCGCTATGCTCTATGTTAGAATCTACTTAATCAAGTTATCCAAGGAATCTAGTTAGTTCTTGTGTGCATAAAATATGTACAGGATCCTGAACAAAGCATGAGCACATCAAAGATGCTGAGAGTACATAAAAATGACCATATTTCTTCTTTTTATGTCATGACACACCAATAACAGTATAATTAAGTATCGATATTTAAAAAAAAAAATTAAGAAAAAAAAAGGATATCAGCGGGAATCGAACCCGGGTCGCTGCGTTAGGAGTCAAGTGCCCGCAACGAAAGACTAACGTGGCATTGCTGAAGGGAATTGTAATGAAAATTACTTTTAATACTATTGGTATCGTAAACTATCCCATGCAAAGTCACCATCGGACTGGAGGTTACATTCGGGAAAAGCTTCAGGGTTACATTCGGGAATTTGTTTTACGAGTGTAACCTCCAAAATGTTACAATCGATAATTTTTTTCCGAATGTAAATTCCAAAAAGTAACATTAGGAAAAATAAAACAGTATACTCGGAAAAAAAGGTATATCAATCTATCGAGCGCTATGCTCTATGTTAGAATCTACTTAATCAAGTTATCCAAGGAATCTAGTTAGTTCTTGTGTGCATAAAATATGTATAGGATCCTGAACAAAGCATGAGCACATCAACGATGCTGAGAGTACATAAAAATGTTCCTATACCTTTTTTTTATGTCATGACACACCTAGAACAGTATAATTAAGTATCGATATTTAAAAAAAAAATAAAGAAAAAAAATAGGCTATCAGCGGGAATCGAACCCGGGTCGCTGAGTTAGTAGTCAAGTGCCCGCAACGAAAGACTAACGTGGCATTGCTGAAGGGAATTGTAATGAAAATTACTTAAAATACTATTGGTATCGGAAACTATCCCAAGCAAAGTCACCATCGGACTGGAGGTTACATTCGGGAAAACCTTCAGGGTTACATTCGGGAATTTGTTTTACGAGTGTAACCTCCAAAAGGTTACTATCGATAATTTTTTTCCGAATGTACATTCCAAAAAGTAACATTAGGAAAAATAAAACAGTATACTTGGAAAAATAGGTATATCAATCTATCGAGCGCTATGCTCTATGTTAGAATCTACTTAATCAAGTTATCCAAGGAATCTAGTTAGTTCTTGTGTGCATAAAATATGTACAGGATCCTGAACAAAGCATGAGCACATCAAAGATGCTGAGAGTACATAAAAATGACCATATTTCTTCTTTTTATGTCATGACACACCAATAACAGTATAATTAAGTATCGATATTTAAAAAAAAAATAAAGAAAAAAAAAGGCTATCAGCGGGAATCGAACCCGGGTCGCTGCGTTAGGAGTCAAGTGCCCGCAACGAAAGACTAACGTGGCATTGCTGAAGGGAATTGTAATGAAAATTACTTTTAATACTATTGGTATAGTAAACTATCCCAAGCAAAGTCACCATCGGACTGGAGGTTACATTCGGGAAAAGCTTCAGGGTAACATTCGGGAATTTGTTTTACGATTGTAACCTCCAAAATGTTACAATCGATAATTTTTTTCCGAATGTAAATTCCAAAAAGTAACATTAGGAAAAATAAAACAGTATACTCGGAAAAAAAGGTATATCAATCTATCGAGCGCTATGCTCTATGTTAGAATCTACTTAATCAAGTTATCCAAGGAATCTAGTTAGTTCTTGTGTGCATAAAATATGTATAGGATCCTGAACAAAGCATGAGCACATCAACGATGCTGAGAGTACATAAAAATGTTCCTATACCTTCTTTTTATGTCATGACACACCTAGAACAGTATAATTAAGTTTCCATATTTAAAAAAAAAAAAAAAATAAAGAAAAAAAATAGGCTATCAGCGGGAATCGAACCCGGGTCGCTGAGTTAGTAGTCAAGTGCCTGCAACGAAAGACTAACGTGGCATTGCTGAAGGGAATTGTAATGAAAATTACTTTAAATACTATTGGTATCGGAAACTATCCCAAGCAAAGTCACCATCGGACTGGAGGTTACATTCGGGAAAAGCTTCAGGGTTACATTCGGGAATTTGTTTTACGAGTGTAACCTCCAAAAGGTTACAATCGATAATTTTTTTTCCGAATGTAAATTCCAAAAAGTAACATTAGGAAAAATAAAACAGTATACTCAGAAAAATAGGTATATCAATCTATCGAGCGCTATGCTCTATGTTAGAATCTACTTAATCAAGTTATCCAAGGAATCTAGTTAGTTCTTGTGTGCATAAAATATGTACAGGATCCTGAACAAAGCATGAGCACATCAAAGATGCTGAGAGTACATAAAAATGTCCCTATACCTTCTTTTTATGTCATGACACACCAAGAACAGTATAATTAAGTATCGATATAAAAAAAAAATTAAGAAAAAAAAAAATAGGCTATCAGCGGGAATCGAACCCGGGTCGCTGCGTTAGTAGTCAAGTGCCCGCAACGAAAGACTAACGTGGCATTGCTGAAGGGAATTGTAATGATAATTACTTTTAATACTATTGGTATCGTAAACTATCCCAAGCAAAGTCACCATTGGACTGGAGGTTACATTCGGGAAAAGTTTCAGGGTTACATTCGGGAATTTGTTTTACGAGTGTAACCTCCAAAAGGTTACAATCGATAATTTTTTTTTCGAATGTAAATTCCAAAAAGTAACATTAATAAAAATAAAACAGTATACTAGGAAAAATAGGTATATCAATCTATCGAGCGCTATGCTCTATGTTAGAATCTACTTAATCAAGTTATCCAAGGAATCTAGTTAGTTCTTGTGTGCATAAAATATGTACAGGATCCTGAACAAAGCATGAGCACATCAAAGATGCTGAGAGTACATAAAAATGACCATATTTCTTCTTTTTATGTCATGACACACCAATAACAGTATAATTAAGTATCGATATTTAAAAAAAAAATAAAGAAAAAAAAAGGCTATCAGCGGGAATCGAACCCGGGTCGCTGCGTTAGGAGTCAAGTGCCCGCAACGAAAGACTAACGTGGCATTGCTGAAGGGAATTGTAATGAAAATTACTTTTAATACTATTGGTATCGTAAACTATCCCAAGCAAAGTCACCATCGGACTGGAGGTTACATTCGGGAAAAGCTTCAGGGTTACATTCGGGAATTTGTTTTACGAGTGTAACCTCCAAAATGTTACAATCGATAATTTTTTTCCGAATGTAAATTCCAAAAAGTAACATTAGGAAAAATAAAACAGTATACTCGGAAAAAAAGGTATATCAATCTATCGAGCGCTATGCTCTATGTTAGAATCTACTTAATCAAGTTATCCAAGGAATCTAGTTAGTTCTTGTGTGCATAAAATATGTATAGGATCCTGAACAAAGCATGATCACATCAACGATGCTGAGAGTACATAAAAATGTTCCTATACCTTCTTTTTATGTCATGACACACCTAGAACAGTATAATTAAGTTTCGATATTTAAAAAAAAAAAAAAGAAAGAAAAAAAATAGGCTATCAGCGGGAATCGAACCCGGGTCGCTGAGTTAGTAGTCAAGTGCCCGCAACGAAAGACTAACGTGGCATTGCTGAAGGGAATTGTAATGAAAATTACTTTAAATACTATTGGTATCGGAAACTATCCCAAGCAAAGTCACCATCGGACTGGAGGTTACATTCGGGAAAAGCTTCAGGGTTACATTCGGGAATTTGTTTTACGAGTGTAACCTCCAAAAGGTTACAATCGATAATTTTTTTTCCGAATGTAAATTCCAAAAAGTAACATTAGGAAAAATAAAACAGTATACTCGGAAAAATAGGTATATCAATCTATCGAGCGCTATGCTCTATGTTAGAATCTACTTAATCAAGTTATCCAAGGAATCTAGTTAGTTCTTGTGTGCATAAAATATGTACAGGATCCTGAACAAAGCATGAGCACATCAAAGATGCTGAGAGTACATAAAAATGTCCCTATACCTTCTTTTTATGTCATGACACACCAAGAACAGTATAATTAAGTATCGATATAAAAAAAAAATAAAGAAAAAAAAAATAGGCTATCAGCGGGAATCGAACCCGGGTCGCTGCGTTAGTAGTCAAGTGCCCGCAACGAAAGACTAACGTGGCATTGCTGAAGGGAATTGTAATGATAATTGCTTTTAATACTATTGGTATCGTAAACTATCCCAAGCAAAGTCACCATTGGACTGGAGGTTACATTCGGGAAAAGTTTCAGGGTTACATTCGGGAATTTGTTTTACGAGTGTAACCTCCAAAAGGTTACAATCGATAATTTTTTTTTCGAATGTAAATTCCAAAAAGTAACATTAATAAAAATAAAACAGTATACCAGGAAAAATAGGTATATCAATCTATCGAGCGCTATGCTCTATGTTAGAATCTACTTAATCAAGTTATCCAAGGAATCTAGTTAGTTCTTGTGTGCATAAAATATGTACAGGATCCTGAACAAAGCATGAGCACATCAAAGATGCTGAGAGTACATAAAAATGACCATATTTCTTCTTTTTATGTCATGACACACCAATAACAGTATAATTAAGTATCGATATTTAAAAAAAAAATAAAGAAGAAAAAAGGCTATCAGCGGGAATCGAACCCGGGTCGCTGCGTTAGGAGTCAAGTGCCCGCAACGAAAGACTAACGTGGCATTGCTGAAGGGAATTGTAATGAAAATTACTTTTAATACTATTGGTATCGTAAACTATCCCAAGCAAAGTCACCATCGGACTGGAGGTTACATTCGGGAAAAGCTTCAGGGTTACATTCGGGAATTTGTTTTACGAGTGTAACCTCCAAAATGTTACAATCGATAATTTTTTTCCGAATGTAAATTCCAAAAAGTAACATTAGGAAAAATAAAACAGTATACTCGGAAAAAAAGGTATGTCAATCTATCGAGCGCTATGCTCTATGTTAGAATCTACTTAATCAAGTTATCCAAGGAATCTAGTTAGTTCTTGTGTGCATAAAATATGTATAGGATCCTGAACAAAGCATGATCACATCAACGATGCTGAGAGTACATAAAAATGTTCCTATACCTTCTTTTTATGTCATGACACACCTAGAACAGTATAATTAAGTTTCGATATTTAAAAAAAAAAAAAAGAAAGAAAAAAAATAGGCTATCAGCGGGAATCGAACCCGGGTCGCTGAGTTAGTAGTCAAGTGCCCGCAACGAAAGACTAACGTGGCATTGCTGAAGGGAATTGTAATGAAAATTACTTTAAATACTATTGGTATCGGAAACTATCCCAAGCAAAGTCACCATCGGACTGGAGGTTACATTCGGGAAAAGCTTCAGGGTTACATTCGGGAATTTGTTTTACGAGTGTAACCTCCAAAAGGTTACAATCGATAATTTTTTTTCCGAATGTAAATTCCAAAAAGTAACATTAGGAAAAATAAAACAGTATACTCGGAAAAATAGGTATATCAATCTATCGAGCGCTATGCTCTATGTTAGAATCTACTTAATCAAGTTATCCAAGGAATCTAGTTAGTTCTTGTGTGCATAAAATATGTACAGGATCCTGAACAAAGCATGAGCACATCAAAGATGCTGAGAGTACATAAAAATGTCCCTATACCTTCTTTTTATGTCATGACACACCAAGAACAGTATAATTAAGTATCGATATAAAAAAAAAATAAAGAAAAAAAAAATAGGCTATCAGCGGGAATCGAACCCGGGTCGCTGCGTTAGTAGTCAAGTGCCCGCAACGAAAGACTAACGTGGCATTGCTGAAGGGAATTGTAATGATAATTGCTTTTAATACTATTGGTATCGTAAACTATCCCAAGCAAAGTCACCACTGGACTGGAGGTTACATTCGGGAAAAGTTTCAGGGTTACATTCGGGAATTTGTTTTACGAGTGTAACCTCCAAAAGGTTAAAATAGATAATTTTTTTTCAGAATGTAAATTCCAAAAAGTAACATTAGGAAAAATAGAACAGTATACTCGGAAAAAAGGTATATCAATCTATCGAGCGCTATGCTCTATGTTAGAATCTACTTAATCAAGTTATACAAGGAATCTAGTTAGTTCTTGTGTGCATAAAATATGTACAGGATCCTGAAGAAAGCATAAGCACATCAAAGATACTGAGAGTACATAAAAATGACCCTATACCTTCTTATTATGTCATGACACACCTAGAACAGTATAATTAAGTATCGATATTTAAAAAAAAAAAATAAAGAAAAAAAATAGGCTATCAGCGGGAATCGAACCCGGGTCGCTGCGTTAGGAGTCAAGTGCCCGCAACGAAAGACTAACGTGGCATTGCTGAAGGGAATTGTAATGAAAATTACTTTTAATACTATTGGTATCGTAAACTATCCCAAGCAAAGTCACCATCGGACTGGAGGTTACATTCGGGAAAAGCTTCAGGGTTACATTCGGGAATTTGTTTTACGAGTGTAACCTCCAAAATGTTACAATCGATAATTTTTTTCCGAATGTAAATTCCAAAAAGTAACATTAGGAAAAATAAAACAGTATACTCGGAAAAAAAGGTATATCAATCTATCGAGCGCTATGCTCTATGTTAGAATCTACTTAATCAAGTTATCCAAGGAATCTAGTTAGTTCTTGTGTGCATAAAATATGTATAGGATCCTGAACAAAGCATGAGCACATCAACGATGCTGAGAGTACATAAAAATGTTCCTATACCTTCTTTTTATGTCATGACACACCTAGAACAGTATAATTAAGTTTCGATATTTAAAAAAAAAAAAATAAAGAAAAAAAATAGGCTATCAGCGGGAATCGAACCCGGGTCGCTGAGTTAGTAGTCAAGTGCCCGCAACGAAAGACTAACGTGGCATTGCTGAAGGGAATTGTAATGAAAATTACTTTAAATACTATTGGTATCGGAAACTATCCCAAGCAAAGTCACCATCGGACTGGAGGTTACATTCGGGAAAAGCTTCAGGGTTACATTCGGGAATTTGTTTTACGAGTGTAACCTCCAAAAGGTTACAATCGATAATTTTTTTTCCGAATGTAAATTCCAAAAAGTAACATTAGGAAAAATAAAACAGTATACTCAGAAAAATAGGTATATCAATCTATCGAGCGCTATGCTCTATGTTAGAATCTACTTAATCAAGTTATCCAAGGAATCTAGTTAGTTCTTGTGTGCATAAAATATGTACAGGATTATGAACAAAGCATGAGCACATCAAAGATGCTGAGAGTACATAAAAATGTCCCTATACCTTCTTTTTATGTCATGACACACCAAGAACAGTATAATTAAGTATCGATATGAAAAAAAAAATTAAGAAAAAAAAAAATAGGCTATCAGCGGGAATCGAACCCGGGTCGCTGCGTTAGTAGTCAAGTGCCCGCAACGAAAGACTAACGTGGCATTGCTGAAGGGAATTGTAATGATAATTACTTTTAATACTATTGGTATCGTAAACTATCCCAAGCAAAGTCACCATTGGACTGGAGGTTACATTCGGGAAAAGTTTCAGGGTTACATTCGGGAATTTGTTTTACGAGTGTAACCTCCAAAAAGTTACAATCGATAATTTTTTTTTCGAATGTAAATTCCAAAAAGTAACATTAATAAAAATAAAACAGTATACTAGGAAAAATAGGTATATCAATCTATCGAGCGCTATGCTCTATGTTAGAATCTACTTAATCAAGTTATCCAAGGAATCTAGTTAGTTCTTGTGTGCATAAAATATGTACAGGATCCTGAACAAAGCATGAGCACATCAAAGATGCTGAGAGTACATAAAAATGACCATATTTCTTCTTTTTATGTCATGACACACCAATAACAGTATAATTAAGTATCGATATTTAAAAAAAAAATAAAGAAAAAAAAAGGCTATCAGCGGGAATCGAACCCGGGTCGCTGCGTTAGG
This sequence comes from Nematostella vectensis, assembly GCF_932526225.1. Classification (NCBI taxonomy): domain Eukaryota; kingdom Metazoa; phylum Cnidaria; class Anthozoa; order Actiniaria; family Edwardsiidae; genus Nematostella; species Nematostella vectensis. The sequence continues at coordinate 842,151 of NC_064043.1, read as the reverse complement.
AGTCAAGTGCCCGCAACGAAAGACTAACGTGGCATTGCTGAAGGGAATTGTAATGAAAATTACTTTTAATACTATTGGTATCGTAAACTATCCCAAGCAAAGTCACCATCGGACTGGAGGTTACATTCGGGAAAAGCTTCAGGGTTACATTCGGGAATTTGTTTTACGAGTGTAACCTCCAAAATGTTACAATCTATAATTTTTTTCCGAATGTAAATTCCAAAAAGTAACATTAGGAAAAATAAAACAGTATACTCGGAAAAAAAGGTATATCAATCTATCGAGCGCTATGCTCTATGTTAGAATCTACTTAATCAAGTTATCCAAGGAATCTAGTTAGTTCTTGTGTGCATAAAGTATGTATAGGATCCTGAACAAAGCATGAGCACATCAACGATGCTGAGAGTACATAAAAATGTTCCTATACCTTCTTTTTATGTCATGACACACCTAGAACAGTATAATTAAGTTTCGATATTTAAAAAAAAAAAAAAGAAAGAAAAAAAATAGGCTATCAGCGGGAATCGAACCCGGGTCGCTGAGTTAGTAGTCAAGTGCCCGCAACGAAAGACTAACGTGGCATTGCTGAAGGGAATTGTAATGAAAATTACTTTAAATACTATTGGTATCGGAAACTATCCCAAGCAAAGTCACCATCGGACTGGAGGTTACATTCGGGAAAAGCTTCAGGGTTACATTCGGGAATTTGTTTTACGAGTGTAACCTCCAAAAGGTTACAATCGATAATTTTTTTTCCGAATGTAAATTCCAAAAAGTAACATTAGGAAAAATAAAACAGTATACTCGGAAAAATAGGTATATCAATCTATCGAGCGCTATGCTCTATGTTAGAATCTACTTAATCAAGTTATCCAAGGAATCTAGTTAGTTCTTGTGTGCATAAAATATGTACAGGATCCTGAACAAAGCATGAGCACATCAAAGATGCTGAGAGTACATAAAAATGTCCCTATACCTTCTTTTTATGTCATGACACACCAAGAACAGTATAATTAAGTATCGATATAAAAAAAAAAATAAAGAAAAAAAAAATAGGCTATCAGCGGGAATCGAACCCGGGTCGCTGCGTTAGTAGTCAAGTGCCCGCAACGAAAGACTAACGTGGCATTGCTGAAGGGAATTGTAATGATAATTACTTTTAATACTATTGGTATCGTAAACTATCCCAAGCAAAGTCACCATTGGACTGGAGGTTACATTCGGGAAAAGTTTCAGGGTTACATTCGGGAATTTGTTTTACGAGTGTAACCTCCAAAAGGTTAAAATAGATAATTTTTTTTCAGAATGTAAATTCCAAAAAGTAACATTAGGAAAAATAGAACAGTATACTCGGAAAAAAGGTATATCAATCTATCGAGCGCTATGCTCTATGTTAGAATCTACTTAATCAAGTTATACAAGGAATCTAGTTAGTTCTTGTGTGCATAAAATATGTACAGGATCCTGAAGAAAGCATAAGCACATCAAAGATACTGAGAGTACATAAAAATGACCCTATACCTTCTTATTATGTCATGACACACCTAGAACAGTATAATTAAGTATCGATATTTAAAAAAAAAAAATAAAGAAAAAAAATAGGCTATCAGCGGGAATCGAACCCGGGTCGCTGCGTTAGTAGTCAAGTGCCCGCAACGAAAGACTAACGTGGCATTGCTGAAGGGAATTGTAATGAAAATTACTTTAAATACTATCGGTATCGGAAACTATCCCAAGCAAAGTCACCATCGGACTGGAGGTTACATTCGGGAAAAGCTTCAGGGTTACATTCGGGAATTTGTTTTACGAGTGTAACCTCCAAAAGGTTACAATCGATAATTTTTTTTCCGAATGTAAATTCCAAAAAGTAACATTAGGAAAAATAAAACAGTATACTCGGAAAAATAGGTATATCAATCTATCGAGCGCTATGCTCTATGTTAGAATCTACTTAATCAAGTTATCCAAGGAATCTAGTTAGTTCTTGTGTGCATAAAATATGTACAGGATCCTGAACAAAGCATGAGCATATCAAAGATGCTGAGAGTACATAAAAATTACCATATTTCTTCTTTTTATGTCATGACACACCAATAACAGTATAATTAAGTATCGATATTTAAAAAAAAAAAAATAAAGAAAAAAAAAGGCTATCAGCGGGAATCGAACCCGGGTCGCTGCGTTAGGAGTCAAGTGCCCGCAACGAAAGACTAACGTGGCATTGCTGAAGGGAATTGTAATGAAAATTACTTTTAATACTATTGGTATCGTAAACTATCCCAAGCAAAGTCACCATCGGACTGGAGGTTACATTCGGGAAAAGCTTCAGGGTTACATTCGGGAATTTGTTTTACGAGTGTAACCTCCAAAATGTTACAATCGATAATTTTTTTCCGAATGTAAATTCCAAAAAGTAACATTAGGAAAAATAAAACAGTATACTCGGAAAAAAAGGTATATCAATCTATCGAGCGCTATGCTCTATGTTAGAATCTACTTAATCAAGTTATCCAAGGAATCTAGTTAGTTCTTGAGTGCATAAAATATGTATAGGATCCTGAACAAAGCATGAGCACATCAACGATGCTGAGAGTACATAAAAATGTTCCTATACCTTCTTTTTATGTCATGACACACCTAGAACAGTATAATTAAGTATCGATATTTAAAAAAAAAAATAAAGAAAAAAAATAGGCTATCAGCGGGAATCGAACCCGGGTCGCTGCGTTAGTAGTCAAGTGCCCGCAACGAAAGACTAACGTGGCATTGCTGAAGGGAATTGTAATGAAAATTACTTTAAATACTATTGGTATCGGAAACTATCCCAAGCAAAGTCACCATCGGACTGGAGGTTACATTCGGGAAAAGCTTCACGGTTACATTCGGGAATTTGTTTTACGAGTGTAACCTCCAAAAGGTTACAATCGATAATTTTTTTTCCGAATGTAAGTTCCAAAAAGTAACATTAGGAAAAATAAAACAGTATACTCGGAAAAATAGGTATATCAATCTATCGAGCGCTATGCTCTATGTTAGAATCTACTTAATCAAGTTATCCAAGGAATCTAGTTAGTTCTTGTGTGCATAAAATATGTACAGGATCCTGAACAAAGCATGAGCACATCAAAGATGCTGAGAGTACATAAAAATGTACCTATACCTTCTTTTTATGTCATGACACACCAAGAACAGTATAATTAAGTATCGATATAAAAAAAAAATAAAGAAAAAAAAAAAGCTATCACCGGGAATCGAACCCGGGTCGCTGCGTTAGTAGTCAAGTGCCCGCAACGAAAGACTAACGTGGCATTGCTGAAGGGAATTGTAATGATAATTACTTTTAATACTATTGGTATCGTAAACTATCCCAAGCAAAGTCACCATTGGACTGGAGGTTACATTCGGGAAAAGTTTCAGGGTTATATTCGGGAATTTGTTTTACGAGTGTAACCTTCAAAAGGTTAAAATCGATAATTTTTTTTTCAGAATGTAAATTCCAAAAAGTAACATTAGGAAAAATAAAACAGTATACTCGGAAAAAAAAGTATATCAATCTATCGAGCGCTATGCTCTATGTTAAAATCTACTTAATCAAGTTATCCAAGGAATCTAGTTAGTTCTTGAGTGCATAAAATATGTATAGGATCCTGAACAAAGCATGAGCACATCAACGATGCTGAGAGTACATAAAAATGTTCCTATACCTTCTTTTTATGTCATGACACACCTAGAACAGTATAATTAAGTATCGATATTTAAAAAAAAAATAAAGAAAAAAAATAGGCTATCAGCGGGAATCGAACCCGGGTCGCTGAGTTAGTAGTCAAGTGCCCGCAACGAAAGACTAACGTGGCATTGCTGAAGGGAATTGTAATGAAAATTACTTTAAAGACTATTGGTATCGGAAACTATCCCAAGCAAAGTCACCATCGGACTGGAGGTTACATTCGGGAAAAGCTTCACGGTTACATTCGGGAATTTGTTTTACGAGTGTAACCTCCAAAAGGTTACAATCGATAATTTTTTTTCCGAATGTAAGTTCCAAAAAGTAACATTAGGAAAAATAAAACAGTATACTCGGAAAAATAGGTATATCAATCTATCGAGCGCTATGCTCTATGTTAGAATCTACTTAATCAAGTTATCCAAGGAATCTAGTTAGTTCTTGTGTGCATAAAATATGTACAGGATCCTGAACAAAGCATGAGCACATCAAAGATGCTGAGAGTACATAAAAATGTACCTATACCTTCTTTTTATGTCATGACACACCAAGAACAGTATAATTAAGTATCGATATAAAAAAAAAATAAAGAAAAAAAAAAAGCTATCACCGGGAATCGAACCCGGGTCGCTGCGTTAGTAGTCAAGTGCCCGCAACGAAAGACTAACGTGGCATTGCTGAAGGGAATTGTAATGATAATTACTTTTAATACTATTGGTATCGTAAACTATCCCAAGCAAAGTCACCATTGGACTGGAGGTTACATTCGGGAAAAGTTTCAGGGTTATATTCGGGAATTTGTTTTACGAGTGTAACCTTCAAAAGGTTAAAATCGATAATTTTTTTTTCAGAATGTAAATTCCAAAAAGTAACATTAGGAAAAATAGAACAGTATACTCGGAAAAAAGATATATCAATCTATCGAGCGCTATGCTCTATGTTAGAATCTACTTAATCAAGTTATCCAAGGAATCTAGTTAGTTCTTGTGTGCATAAAATATGTACAGGATCCTGAACAAAGCATGAGCACATCAAAGATGCTGAGAGTACATAAAAATGTCCCTATACCTTCTTTTTATGTCATGACACACCAAGAACAGTATAATTAAGTATCGATATAAAAAAAAAAATTAAGAAAAAAAAAAATAGGCTATCAGCGGGAATCGAACCCGGGTCGCTGCGTTAGTAGTCAAGTGCCCGCAACGAAAGACTAACGTGGCATTGCTGAAGGGAATTGTAATGATAATTACTTTTAATACTATTGGTATCGTAAACTATCCCAAGCAAAGTCACCATTGGACTGGAGGTTACATTCGGGAAAAGTTTCAGGGTTACATTCGGGAATTTGTTTTACGAGTGTAACCTCCAAAAGGTTACAATCGATAATTTTTTTTTCGAATGTAAATTCCAAAAAGTAACATTAATAAAAATAAAACAGTATACTAGGAAAAATAGGTATATCAATCTATCGAGCGCTATGCTCTATGTTAGAATCTACTTAATCAAGTTATCCAAGGAATCTAGTTAGTTCTTGTGTGCATAAAATATGTACAGGATCCTGAACAAAGCATGAGCACATCAAAGATGCTGAGAGTACATAAAATGACCATATTTCTTCTTTTTATGTCATGACACACCAATAACAGTATAATTAAGTATCGATATTTAAAAAAAAAATAAAGAAAAAAAAAGGCTATCAGCGGGAATCGAACCCGGGTCGCTGCGTTAGGAGTCAAGTGCCCGCAACGAAAGACTAACGTGGCATTGCTGAAGGGAAGTGTAATGAAAATTACTTTTAATACTATTGGTATCGTAAACTATCCCAAGCAAAGTCACCATCGGACTGGAGGTTACATTCGGGAAAAGCTTCAGGGTTACATTCGGGAATTTGTTTTACGAGTGTAACCTCCAAAATGTTACAATCGATAATTTTTTTCCGAATGTAAATTCCAAAAAGTAACATTAGGAAAAATAAAACAGTATACTCGGAAAAAAAGGTATATCAATCTATCGAGCGCTATGCTCTATGTTAGAATCTACTTAATCAAGTTATCCAAGGAATCTAGTTAGTTCTTGTGTGCATAAAGTATGTATAGGATCCTGAACAAAGCATGAGCACATCAACGATGCTGAGAGTACATAAAAATGTTCCTATACCTTCTTTTTATGTCATGACACACCTAGAACAGTATAATTAAGTTTCGATATTTAAAAAAAAAAAAAAGAAAGAAAAAAAATAGGCTATCAGCGGGAATCGAACCCGGGTCGCTGAGTTAGTAGTCAAGTGCCCGCAACGAAAGACTAACGTGGCATTGCTGAAGGGAATTGTAATGAAAATTACTTTAAATACTATTGGTATCGGAAACTATCCCAAGCAAAGTCACCATCGGACTGGAGGTTACATTCGGGAAAAGCTTCAGGGTTACATTCGGGAATTTGTTTTACGAGTGTAACCTCCAAAAGGTTACAATCGATCATTTTTTTTCCGAATGTAAATTCCAAAAAGTAACATTAGGAAAAATAAAACAGTATACTCGGAAAAATAGGTATATCAATCTATCGAGCGCTATGCTCTATGTTAGAATCTACTTAATCAAGTTATCCAAGGAATCTAGTTAGTTCTTGTGTGCATAAAATATGTACAGGATCCTGAACAAAGCATGAGCACATCAAAGATGCTGAGAGTACATAAAATGACCATATTTCTTCTTTTTATGTCATGACACACCAATAACAGTATAATTAAGTATCGATATTTAAAAAAAAAATAAAGAAAAAAAAAGGCTATCAGCGGGAATCGAACCCGGGTCGCTGCGTTAGGAGTCAAGTGCCCGCAACGAAAGACTAACGTGGCATTGCTGAAGGGAATTGTAATGAAAATTACTTTTAATACTATTGGTATCGTAAACTATCCCAAGCAAAGTCACCATCGGACTGGAGGTTACATTCGGGAAAAGCTTCAGGGTTACATTCGGGAATTTGTTTTACGAGTGTAACCTCCAAAATGTTACAATCGATAATTTTTTTCCGAATGTAAATTCCAAAAAGTAACATTAGGAAAAATAAAACAGTATACTCGGAAAAAAAGGTATATCAATCTATCGAGCGCTATGCTCTATGTTAGAATCTACTTAATCAAGTTATCCAAGGAATCTAGTTAGTTCTTGTGTGCATAAAGTATGTATAGGATCCTGAACAAAGCATGAGCACATCAACGATGCTGAGAGTACATAAAAATGTTCCTATACCTTCTTTTTATGTCATGACACACCTAGAACAGTATAATTAAGTTTCGATATTTAAAAAAAAAAAAAAGAAAGAAAAAAAATAGGCTATCAGCGGGAATCGAACCCGGGTCGCTGAGTTAGTAGTCAAGTGCCCGCAACGAAAGACTAACGTGGCATTGCTGAAGGGAATTGTAATGAAAATTACTTTAAATACTATTGGTATCGGAAACTATCCCAAGCAAAGTCACCATCGGACTGGAGGTTACATTCGGGAAAAGCTTCAGGGTTACATTCGGGAATTTGTTTTACGAGTGTAACCTCCAAAAGGTTACAATCGATCATTTTTTTTCCGAATGTAAATTCCAAAAAGTAACATTAGGAAAAATAAAACAGTATACTCGGAAAAATAGGTATATCAATCTATCGAGCGCTATGCTCTATGTTAGAATCTACTTAATCAAGTTATCCAAGGAATCTAGTTAGTTCTTGTGTGCATAAAATATGTACAGGATCCTGAACAAAGCATGAGCACATCAAAGATGCTGAGAGTACATAAAAATGTCCCTATACCTTCTTTTTATGTCATGACACACCAAGAACAGTATAATTAAGTATCGATATAAAAAAAAAAATAAAAAAAAAAAATAGGCTATCAGCGGGAATCGAACCCGGGTCGCTGCGTTAGTAGTCAAGTGCCCGCAACGAAAGACTAACGTGGCATTGCTGAAGGGAATTGTAATGATAATTACTTTTAATACTATTGGTATCGTAAACTATCCCAAGCAAAGTCACCATTGGACTGGAGGTTACATTCGGGAAAAGTTTCATGGTTACATGCGGGAATTTGTTTTACGAGTGTAACCTCCAAAAGGTTAAAATAGATAATTTTTTTTCAGAATGTAAATTCCAAAAAGTAACATTAGGAAAAATAGAACAGTATACTCGGAAAAAAGGTATATCAATCTATCGAGCGCTATGCTCTATGTTAGAATCTACTTAATCAAGTTATACAAGGAATCTAGTTAGTTCTTGTGTACATAAAATATGTACAGGATCCTGAAGAAAGCATAAGCACATCAAAGATACTGAGAGTACATAAAAATGACCCTATACCTTCTTATTATGTCATGACACACCTAGAACAGTATAATTAAGTATCGATATTTAAAAAAAAAAAAAAATAAAGAAAAAAAATAGGCTATCAGCGGGAATCGAACCCGGGTCGCTGCGTTAGTAGTCAAGTGCCCGCAACGAAAGACTAACGTGGCATTGCTGAAGGGAATTGTAATGAAAATTACTTTAAATACTATCGGTATCGGAAACTATCCCAAGCAAAGTCACCATCGGACTGGAGGTTACATTCGGGAAAAGCTTCAGGGTTACATTCGGGAATTTGTTTTACGAGTGTAACCTCCAAAAGGTTACAATCGATAATTTTTTTTCCGAATGTAAATTCCAAAAAGTAACATTAGGAAAAATAAAACAGTATACTCGGAAAAATAGGTATATCAATCTATCGAGCGCTATGCTCTATGTTAGAATCTACTTAATCAAGTTATCCAAGGAATCTAGTTAGTTCTTGTGTGCATAAAATATGTACAGGATCCTGAACAAAGCATGAGCATATCAAAGATGCTGAGAGTACATAAAAATTACCATATTTCTTCTTTTTATGTCATGACACACCAATAACAGTATAATTAAGTATCGATATTTAAAAAAAAAAAATAAAGAAAAAAAAAGGCTATCAGCGGGAATCGAACCCGGGTCGCTGCGTTAGGAGTCAAGTTCCCGCAACGAAAGACTAACGTGGCATTGCTGAAGGGAATTGTAATGAAAATTACTTTTAATACTATTGGTATCGTAAACTATCCCAAGCAAAGTCACCATCGGACTGGAGGTTACATTCGGGAAAAGCTTCAGGGTTACATTCGGGAATTTGTTTTACGAGTGTAACCTCCAAAATGTTACAATCGATAATTTTTTTCCGAATGTAAATTCCAAAAAGTAACATTAGGAAAAATAAAACAGTATACTCGGAAAAAAAGGTATATCAATCTATCGAGCGCTATGCTCTATGTTAGAATCTACTCAATCAAGTTATCCAAGGAATCTAGTTAGTTCTTGAGTGCATAAAATATGTATAGGATCCTGAACAAAGCATGAGCACATCAACGATGCTGAGAGTACATAAAAATGTTCCTATACCTTCTTTTTATGTCATGACACACCTAGAACAGTATAATTAAGTATCGATATTTAAAAAAAAAAATAAAGAAAAAAAATAGGCTATCAGCGGGAATCGAACCCGGGTCGCTGAGTTAGTAGTCAAGTGCCCGCAACGAAAGACTAACGTGGCATTGCTGAAGGGAATTGTAATGAAAATTACTTTAAATACTATTGGTATCGGAAACTATCCCAAGCAAAGTCACCATCGGACTGGAGGTTACATTCGGGAAAAGCTTCACGGTTACATTCGGGAATTTGTTTTACGAGTGTAACCTCCAAAAGGTTACAATCGATAATTTTTTTTCCGAATGTAAGTTCCAAAAAGTAACATTAGGAAAAATAAAACAGTATACTCGGAAAAATAGGTATATCAATCTATCGAGCGCTATGCTCTATGTTAGAATCTACTTAATCAAGTTATCCAAGGAATCTAGTTAGTTCTTGTGTGCATAAAATATGTACAGGATCCTGAACAAAGCATGAGCACATCAAAGATGCTGAGAGTACATAAAAATGTACCTATACCTTCTTTTTATGTCATGACACACCAAGAACAGTATAATTAAGTATCGATATAAAAAAAAAATAAAGAAAAAAAAAAGCTATCACCGGGAATCGAACCCGGGTCGCTGCGTTAGTAGTCAAGTGCCCGCAACGAAAGACTAACGTGGCATTGCTGAAGGGAATTGTAATGATAATTACTTTTAATACTATTGGTATCGTAAACTATCCCAAGCAAAGTCACCATTGGACTGGAGGTTACATTCGGGAAAAGTTTCAGGGTTATATTCGGGAATTTGTTTTACGAGTGTAACCTTCAAAAGGTTAAAATCGATAATTTTTTTTTCAGAATGTAAATTCCAAAAAGTAACATTAGGAAAAATAAAACAGTATACTCGGAAAAAAAAGTATATCAATCTATCGAGCGCTATGCTCTATGTTAGAATCTACTTAATCAAGTTATCCAAGGAATCTAGTTAGTTCTTGAGTGCATAAAATATGTATAGGATCCTGAACAAAGCATGAGCACATCAACGATGCTGAGAGTACATAAAAATGTTCCTATACCTTCTTTTTATGTCATGACACACCTAGAACAGTATAATTAAGTATCGATATTTAAAAAAAAAATAAAGAAAAAAAATAGGCTATCAGCGGGAATCGAACCCGGGTCGCTGAGTTAGTAGTCAAGTGCCCGCAACGAAAGACTAACGTGGCATTGCTGAAGGGAATTGTAATGAAAATTACTTTAAATACTATTGGTATCGGAAACTATCCCAAGCAAAGTCACCATCTGACTGGAGGTTACATTCGGGAAAAACTTCAGGGTTACATTCGGGAATTTGTTTTACGAGTGTAACCTCCAAAAGGTTACAATCGATAATTTTTTTCCGAATGTAAATTCCAAAATGTAACATTAGGAAAAATAAAACAGTATACTCGGAAAAATAGGTATATCAATCTATCGAGCGCTATGCTCTATGTTAGAATCTACTTAATCAAGTTATCCAAGGAATCTAGTTAGTTCTTGTGTGCATAAAATATGTACAGGATCCTGAACAAAGCATGAGCACATCAAAGATGCTGAGAGTACATAAAAATGTCCCTATACCTTCTTTTTATGTCATGACACACCAAGAACAGTATAATTAAGTATCGATATTAAAAAAAAAATAAAGAAAAAAAATAGTCTATCAGCGGGAATCGAACCCGGGTCGCTGCGTTAGTAGTCAAGTGCCCGCAACGAAAGACTAACGTGGAATTGCCGAAGGGGATTGTAATGAAAATTACTTTTAATACTATTGGTATCGTAAACTATCCCAAGCAAAGTCACCATTGGACTGGAGGTTACATTCGGGAAAAGTTTCAGGGTTACATTCGGGAATTTGTTTTACGAGTGTAACCTCCAAAAGTTTAAAATCGATAATTTTTTTTCCGAATGTAAATTCCAAAAAGTAACATTAGGAAAAATAGAACAGTATACTCGGAAAAAAGGTATATCAATCTATCGAGCGCTATGCTCTATGTTAGAATCTACTTAATCAAGTTATCCAAGGAATCTAGTTAGTTATTGTGTGCATAAAATATGTACAGGATCCTGAACAAAGCATGAGCACATCAAAGATGCTGAGAGTACATAAAAATGTCCCTATACCTTCTTTTTATGTCATGACACACCAAGAACAGTATAATTAAGTATCGATATTAAACAAAAATAAATAAAAAAAAAAGTCTATCAGCGGGAATCGAACCCGAATCGCTGCGTTAGTAGTCAAGTGCCCGCAACGAAAGACTAACGTTGCATTGCTGAAGGGAATTGTAATGAAAATTACTTTTAATACTATTGGTATCGTAAACTATCCCAAGCAAAGTCACCATCTGACTGGAGGTTACATTCGGGAAAAACTTCAGGGTTACATTCGGGAATTTGTTTTACGAGTGTAACCTCCAAAAGGTTACAATCGATAATTTTTTTCCGAATGTAAATTCCAAAATGTAACATTAGGAAAAATAAAACAGTATACTCGGAAAAATAGGTATATCAATCTATCGAGCGCTATGCTCTATGTTAGAATCTACTTAATCAAGTTATCCAAGGAATCTAGTTAGTTCTTGTGTGCATAAAATATGTACAGGATCCTGAACAAAGCATGAGCACATCAAAGATGCTGAGAGTACATAAAAATGTCCCTATACCTTCTTTTTATGTCATGACACACCAAGAACAGTATAATTAAGTATCGATATTAAAAAAAAAATAAAGAAAAAAAATAGTCTATCAGCGGGAATCGAACCCGGGTCGCTGCGTTAGTAGTCAAGTGCCCGCAACGAAAGACTAACGTGGAATTGCTGAAGGGGATTGTAATGAAAATTACTTTTAATACTATTGGTATCGTAAACTATCCCAAGCAAAGTCACCATTGGACTGGAGGTTACATTCGGGAAAAGTTTCAGGGTTACATTCGGGAATTTGTTTTACGAGTGTAACCTCCAAAAGTTTAAAATCGATAATTTTTTTTCCGAATGTAAATTCCAAAAAGTAACATTAGGAAAAATAGAACAGTATACTCGGAAAAAAGGTATATCAATCTATCGAGCGCTATGCTCTATGTTAGAATCTACTTAATCAAGTTATCCAAGGAATCTAGTCAGTTCTTGTGTGCATAAAATATGTACAGGATCATGAAGAAAGCATGAGCACATCAAAGATACTGAGAGTACATAAAAATGACCCTATACCTTCTTTTTATGTCATGACACACCAAGAACAGTATAATTAAGTATCGATATTTAAACAAAAAAATAAAGAAAAAAAAATAGGCTATCAGAGGGAATCGAACCCGGGTCGCTGCGTTAGTAGTCAAGTGCCCGCAACGAAAGACTAACGTGGCATTGCTGAAGGGAATTGTAATGAAAATTACTTTTAATACTATTGGTATCGTAAACTATCCCAAGCAAAGTAACCATCGGACTGGAGGTTACATTCGGGAAAAGCTTCAGGGTTACATTCGGGAATTTGTTTTACGAGTGTAACCTCCAAAAGGTTACAATCGATAATTTTTTTTCCGAATGTAAATTCCAAAAAGTAACATTAGGAAAAATAGAACAGTATACTCGGAAAAAAGGTATATCAATCTATCGAGCGCTATGCTCTATGTTAGAATCTACTTAATCAAGTTATCCAAGGAATCTAGTTAGTTCTTGTGTGCATAAAATATGTACAGGATCCTGAACAAAGCATGAGCACATCAAAGATGCTGAGAGTACATAAAAATGTCCCTATACCTTCTTTTTATGTCATGACACACCAAGAACAGTATAATTAAGTATCGATATTAAACAAAAATAAATAAAAAAAAAAGTCTATCAGCGGGAATCGAACCCGGGTCGCTGCGTTAGTAGTCAAGTGCCCGCAACGAAAGACTAACGTTGCATTGCTGAAGGGAATTGTAATGAAAATTACTTTTAATACTATTGGTATCGTAAACTATCCCAAGCAAAGTCACCATCTGACTGGAGGTTACATTCGGGAAAAACTTCAGGGTTACATTCGGGAATTTGTTTTACGAGTGTAACCTCCAAAAGGTTACAATCGATAATTTTTTTCCGAATGTAAATTCCAAAATGTAACATTAGGAAAAATAAAACAGTATACTCGGAAAAATAGGTATATCAATCTATCGAGCGCTATGCTCTATGTTAGAATCTACTTAATCAAGTTATCCAAGGAATCTAGTTAGTTCTTGTGTGCATAAAATATGTACAGGATCCTGAACAAAGCATGAGCACATCAAAGATGCTGAGAGTACATAAAAATGTCCCTATACCTTCTTTTTATGTCATGACACACCAAGAACAGTATAATTAAGTATCGATATTAAAAAAAAAAAATAAAGAAAAAAAATAGTCTATCAGCGGGAATCGAACCCGGGTCGCTGCGTTAGTAGTCAAGTGCCCGCAACGAAAGACTAACGTGGAATTGCTGAAGGGGATTGTAATGAAAATTACTTTTAATACTATTGGTATCGTAAACTATCCCAAGCAAAGTCACCATCGGACTGGAGGTTACATTCGGGAAAAGCTTCAGGGTTACATTCGGGAATTTGTTTTATGAGTGTAACCTCCAAAAGGTTACAATCGATAATTTTTTTTCCGAATGTAAATTCCAAAAAGTAACATTAGGAAAAATAAAACAGTATACTCGGAAAAAAAGGTATATCAATCTATCGAGCGCTATGCTCTATGTTAGAATCTACTTAATCAAGTTATCCAAGGAATCTAGTTAGTTCTTGTGTGCATAAAATATGTACAGGATCCTGAACAAAGCATGAGCACATCAAAGATGCTGAGAGTACATAAAAAATGTCCCTATACCTTCTTTTTATGTCATGACACACCAAGAACAGTATAATTAATTATCGATATTTAACAAAAAAAAATAAAGAAAAAAAAATAGGTTATCAGCGGGAATCGAACCCGGGTCGCTGCGTTAGTAGTCAAGTGCCCGCAACGAAAGACTAACGTGGAATTGCTGAAGGGGATTGTAATGAAAATTACTTTTAATACTATTGGTATCATAAACTATCCCAAGCAAAGTCACCATTGGACTGGAGGTTACATTCGGGAAAAGTTTCAGGGTTACATTCGGGAATTTGTTTTACGAGTGTAACCTCCAAAAGTTTAAAATCGATAATTTTTTTTCCGAATGTAAATTCCAAAAAGTAACATTAGGAAAAAAAGAACAGTATACTCGGAAAAAAGGTATATCAATCTATCGAGCGCTATGCTCTATGTTAGAATCTACTTAATCAAGTTATCCAAGGAATCTAGTTAGTTCTTGTGTGCATAAAATATGTACAGGATCCTGAAGAAAGCATGAGCACATCAAAGATACTGAGAGTACATAAAAATGACCCTATACCTTCTTTTTATGTCATGACACACCAAGAACAGTATAATTAAGTATCGATATTTAAACAAAAAAATAAAGAAAAAAAAATAGGCTATCAGAGGGAATCGAACCCGGGTCGCTGCGTTAGTAGTCAAGTGCCCGCAACGAAAGACTAACGTGGCATTGCTGAAGGGAATTGTAATGAAAATTACTTTTAATACTATTGGTATCGTAAACTATCCCAAGCAAAGTAACCATCGGACTGGAGGTTACATTCGGGAAAAGCTTCAGGGTTACATTCGGGAATTTGTTTTACGAGTGTAACCTCCAAAAGGTTACAATCGATAATTTTTTTTCCGAATGTAAATTCCAAAAAGTAACATTAGGAAAAATAGAACAGTATACTCGGAAAAAAGGTATATCAATCTATCGAGCGCTATGCTCTATGTTAGAATCTACTTAATCAAGTTATCCAAGGAATCTAGTTAGTTCTTGTGTGCATAAAATATGTACAGGATCCTGAACAAAGCATGAGCACATCAAAGATGCTGAGAGTACATAAAAATGTCCCTATACCTTCTTTTTATGTCATGACACACCAAGAACAGTATAATTAAGTATCTATATTTAAAAAAAAATATAAAGAAAAAAAAATAGGCTATCAGCGGTAATCGAAAACGGGTCGCTGCGTTAGTAGTCAAGTGCCCGCAACGAAAGACTAACGTGGCATTGCTGAAGGGAATTGTAATGAAAATTACTTTTAATACTATTGGTATCGTAAACTATTCCAAGCAAAGTCACCATCGGACTGGAGGTTACATTCGGGAAAAGCTTCTGGGTTACATTCGGGAATTTGTTTTACGAGTGTAACCTCCAAAAGTTTAAAATCGATAATTTTTTTTCCGAATGTAAATTCCAAAAAGTAACATTAGGAAAAAAAGAACAGTATACTCGGAAAAAAGGTATATCAATCTATCGAGCGCTATGCTCTATGTTAGAATCTACTTAATCAAGTTATCCAAGGAATCTAGTTAGTTCTTGTGTGCATAAAATATGTACAGGATCCTGAAGAAAGCATGAGCACATCAAAGATACTGAGAGTACATAAAAATGACCCTATACCTTCTTTTTATGTCATGACACACCAAGAACAGTATAATTAAGTATCGATATTTAAACAAAAAAAAAAAGAAAAAAAAAAAGGCTATCAGAGGGAATCGATCCCGGGTCGCTGCGTTAGTAGTCAAGTGCCCGCAACGAAAGACTAACGTGGCATTGCTGAAGGGAATTGTAATGAAAATTACTTTTAATACTATTGGTATCGTAAACTATCCCAAGCAAAGTAACCATCGGACTGGAGGTTACATTCGGGAAAAGCTTCAGGGTTACATTCGGGAATTTGTTTTACGAGTGTAACCTCCAAAAGGTTACAATCGATAATTTTTTTTCCGAATGTAAATTCCAAAAAGTAACATTAGGAAAAATAGAACAGTATACTCGGAAAAAAGGTATATCAATCTATCGAGCGCTATGCTCTATGTTAGAATCTACTTAATCAAGTTATCCAAGGAATCTAGTTAGTTCTTGTGTGCATAAAATATGTACAGGATCCTGAACAAAGCATGAGCACATCAAAGATGCTGAGAGTACATAAAAATGTCCCTATACCTTCTTTTTATGTCATGACACACCAATAACAGTATAATTAAGTATCTATATTTAAAAAAAAATATAAAGAAAAAAAAAAAGGCTATCAGCGGTAATCGAACCCGGGTCGCTGCGTTAGTAGTCAAGTGACCGCAACGAAAGACTAACGTGGCATTGCTGAAGGGAATTGTAATGAAAATTACTTTTAATACTATTGGTATCGTAAACTATTCCAAGAAAAGTCACCATCGGACTGGAGGTTACATTCGGGAAAAACTTCAGGGTTACATTCGGGAATTTGTTTTACGAGTTTAACCTCCAAACGGTTACAATCGATAATTTTTTTTCCGAATGTAAATTCCAAAATGTAACATTAGGAAAACTAAAACAGTATACTCGGAAAAAAAGGTATATCAATCTATCGAGCGCTATGCTCTATGTTAGAATCTACTTAATCAAGTTATCCAAGGAATCTAGTTAGTTCTTGTGTGCATAAAATATGTAAAGGATCCTGAACAAAGCATGAGCACATCAAAGATGCTGAGAGTACATAAAAATGTCCCTATACCTTCTTTTTATGTCATGACACACCAAGAACAGTATAATTAAGTATCGATATTTAAAAAAAAAATAAAGAAAAAAAAATAGGCTATCAGCGGGAATCGAACCCGGGTCGCTGCGTTAGTAGTCAAGTGCCCGCAACGAAAGACTAACGTGGCATTGCTGAAGGGAATTGTAATGAAGTGTAACATCCAAAAGGTTACAATCGATAATTTTTTTTCCGAATGTAAATTGCAAAAAGTAACATTAGGAAAAATAAAACAGTATACTCGGAAAAATAGGTATATCAATCTATCGATCGCTATGCACTATGTTAGAATCTACTTAATCAAGTTATCCAAGGAATCTAGTTAGTTCTTGTGTGCATAAAATATGTACAGGATCCTGAACGAAGCATGAGCACATCAAATATACTGAGAGTACATAAAAATGACCCTATACCTTCTTTTTATGTCATGACACACCAAGAACAGTATAATTAAGTATCGATATTTAAAAAATAAAAAATAAAGAAAAAATTATAGGCTATCAGAGGGAATCGAACCCGGGTCGCTGCGTTAGTAGTCAAGTGCCCGCAACGAAAGACTAACGTGGCATTGCTGAAGGGAATTGTAATGAAGTGTAACCTCCAAAAGGTTACAATCGATAATTTTTTTTCCGAATGTAAATTGCAAAAAGTAACATTAGGAAAAATAAAACAGTATACTCGGAAAAATAGGTATATCAATCTATCGAGCGCTATGCTCTATGTTAGAATCTACTTAATCAAGTTATCCAAGGAATCTAGTTAGTTCTTGTGTGCATAAAATATTTACAGGATCCTGAACAGAGCATGAGCACATCAAATATACTGAGAGTACATAAAAATGACCCTATACCTTCTTTTTATGTCATGACACACCAAGAACAGTATAATTAAGTATCGATATTTAAAAAAAAAATAAAGAAAAACAAATAGGCTATCAGAGGGAATCGAACCAGGGTCGCTGCGTTAGTAGTCAAGTGCCCGCAACGAAAGACTAACGTGGCATTGCTGAAGGGAATTGTAATGAAAATTACTTTTAATACTATTGGTATCGTAAACTATCTCAAGCAAAGTCACCATCGGACTGGAGGTTACATTCGGGAAAAGCTTCAGGGTTACATTCAGGAATTTGTTTTACGAGTGTAACCTCCAAAAGGTTACAATCGATAATTTTTTTTCCGAATGTAAATTCCAAAACGTAACATTAGGAAAAATAAAACAGTATACTCGGAAAAAAAGGTATATCAATCTATCGAGCGCTATGCTCTATGTTAGAATCTACTTAATCAAGTTATCCAAGGAATCTAGTTAGTTCTTGTGTGCATAAAATATGTACAGGATCCTGAACAAAGCATGAGCACATCAAAGTTGCTGAGAGTACATAAAAATGTCCCTATACCTTCTTTTTATGTCATGACACACCAAGAACAGTATAATTAAGTATCGATATTTAACAAAAAAAATAAAGAAAAAAAAATAGGCTATCAGCGGGAATCGAACCCGGGTCGCTGCGTTAGTAGTCAAGTGCCCGCAACGAAAGACTAACGTGGAATTGCTGAAGGGGATTGTAATGAAAATTACTTTTAATACTATTGGTATCATAAACTATCCCAAGCAAAGTCGCCATTGGACTGGAGGTTACATTCGGGAAAAGTTTCAGGGTTACATTCGGGAATTTGTTTTACGAGTGTAACCTCCAAAAGGTTACAATCGATAATTTTTTTTCCGAATGTAAATTCCAAAAAGTAACATTAGGAAAAATAAAACAGTATACTCGGAAAAATAGGTATATCAATCTATCGAGCGCTATGCTCTATGTTAGAATCTACTTAATCAAGTTATCCAAGGAATCTAGTTAGTTCTTGTGTGCATAAAATATTTACAGGATCCTGAACAAAGCATGAGCACATCAAATATACTGAGAGTACATAAGAATGACCCTATACCTTCTTTTTATGTCATGACACACCAAGAACAGTATAATTAAGTATCGATATTTAAAAAAAAAATAAAGAAAAACAAATAGGCTATCAGAGGGAATCGAACCCGGGTCGCTGCGTTAGTAGTCAAGTGCCCGCAACGAAAGACTAACGTGGCATTGCTGAAGGGAATTGTAATGAAACTTACTTTTAATACTATTGGTATCGTAAACTATCCCAAGCAAAGTCACCATCGGACTGGAGGTTACATTCGGGAAAAGCTTCAGGGTTACATTCGGGAATTTGTTTTACGAGTGTAACCTCCAAAAGGTTACAATCGATAATTTTTTTTCCGAATGTAAATTCCAAAAAGTAACATTAGGAAAGATAAAACAGTATACTCGGAAAAAAAGGTATATCAATCTATCGAGCGCTATGCTCTATGTTAGAATCTACTTAATCAAGTTATCCAAGGAATCTAGTTAGTTCTTGTGTGCATAAAATATGTACAGGATCCTGAACAAAGCATGAGCACATCAAAGATGCTGAGAGTACATTAAAATGTCCCTATACCTTTTTTTTATGTCATGACACACCAAGAACAGTATAATTAAGTATCGATATTTAAAAAAAAATAAAGAAAAAAAAATAGGCTATCAGCGGGAATCGAACCCGGGTCGCTGCGTTAGTAGTCAAGTGCCCGCAACGAAAGACTAACGTGGCATTGCTGAAGGGAATTGTAATGAAAATTACTTTTAATACTATTGGTATCGTAAACTATCCCAAGCAAAGTCACCATCGGACTGGAGGTTACATTCGGGAAAAGCTTCAGGGTTACATTCGGGAATTTGTTTTACGAGTGTAACCTCCAAAAGGTTACAATCGATAATTTTTTTTTCCGAATGTAAATTCCAAAAAGTAACATTAGGAAAACTAAAACAGTATATTCGGAAAAAAAGGTATATCAATCTATCGAGCGCT
Organism: Nematostella vectensis; assembly: GCF_932526225.1. NCBI lineage: Eukaryota > Metazoa > Cnidaria > Anthozoa > Actiniaria > Edwardsiidae > Nematostella > Nematostella vectensis. The sequence goes on along the minus strand of NC_064043.1, from coordinate 822,446 downwards.
ATGCTCTATGTTAGAATCTACTTAATCAAGTTATCCAAGGAATCTAGTTAGTTCTTGTGTGCATAAAATATGTACAGGATCCTGAACAAAGCATGTGCACATCAAAGATGCTGAGAGTACATAAAAATGTCCCTATACCTTCTTTTTATGTCATGACACACCAAGAACAGTATAATTAAGTATCGATATTTAAAAAAAAAATAAGGAAAAAAAAATAGGCTATCAGCGGGAATCGAACCCGGGTCGCTGCGTTAGTAGTCAAGTGCCCGCAACGAAAGACTAACGTGGCATTGCTGAAGGGAATTGTAATGAAGTGTAACCTCCAAAAGGTTACAATCGATAATTTTTTTTCCGAATGTAAATTCCAAAAAGTAACATTAGGAAAAATAGAACAGTATACTCGGAAAAAAAGGTATATCAATCTATCGAGCGCTATGCTCTATGTTAGAATCTACTTTATCAAGTTATCCAAGGAATCTAGTTAGTTCTTGTGTGCATAAAATATGTACAGGATCCTGAACAAAGCATGAGCACATCAAAGATGCTGAGAGTACATAAAAATGACCATATTTCTTCTTTTTATGTCATGACACACCAATAACAGTATAATTAAGTATCGATATTTAAAAAAAAAAATAAAGAAAAAAAAAGGCTATCAGCGGGAATCGAACCCGGGTAGCTGCGTTAGGAGTCAAGTGCCCGCAACGAAAGACTAACGTGGCATTGCTGAAGGGAATTGTAATGAAAATTACTTTTAATACTATTGGTATCGTAAACTATCCCAAGCAAAGTCACCATCGGACTGGAGGTTACATTCGGTAAAAGCTTCAGGGTTACATTCGGGAATTTGTTTTACGAGTGTAACCTCCAAAAGGTTACAATCGATAATTTTTTTCCGAATGTAAATTCCAAAAAGTAACATTAGGAAAAATAGAACAGTATACTCGGAAAAAAGGTATATCAATCTATCGAGCGCTATGCTCTATGTTAGAATCTACTTAATCAAGTTATCCAAGGAATCTAGTTAGTTCTTGTGTGCATAAAATATGTACAGGATCCTGAACAAAGCATGAGCACATCAAAGATGCTGAGAGTACATAAAAATGTCCCTATACCTTTTTTTTATGTCATGACACACCAAGAACAGTATAATTAAGTATCGATATTTAAAAAAAAAATAAAGAAAAAAAAATAGGCTATCAGCGGGAATCGAACCCGGGTCGCTGCGTTAGTAGTCAAGTGCCCGCAACGAAAGACTTACGTGGCATTGCTGAAGGGAATTGTAATGAAAATTACTTTTAATACTATTGGTATCGTAAACTATCCCAAGCAAAGTCACCATCGGACTGGAGGTTACATTCGGGAAAAGCTTCAGGGTTACATTCGGGAATTTGTTTTACGAGTGTAACCTCCAAAAGGTTACAATCGATAATTTTTTTTTCCGAATGTAAATTCCAAAAAGTAACATTAGGAAAACTAAAACAGTATACTCGGAAAAAAAGGTATATCAATCTATCGAGCGCTATGCTCTATGTTAGAATCTACTTAATCAAGTTATCCAAGGAATCTAGTTAGTTCTTGTGTGCATAAAATATGTACAGGATCCTGAACAAAGCATGAGCACATCAAAGATGCTGAGAGTACATAAAAATGTCCCTATACCTTCTTTTTATGTCATGACACACCAAGAACAGTATAATTAAGTATCGATATTTAAAAAAAAAATAAAGAAAAAAAAATAGGCTATCAGCGGGAATCGAACCCGGGTCGCTGCGTTAGTAGTCAAGTGCCCGCAACGAAAGACTAACGTGGCATTGCTGAAGGGAATTGTAATGAAGTGTAACCTCCAAAAGGTTACAATCGATAATTTTTTTTCCGAATGTAAATTCCAAAAAGTAACATTAGGAAAAATAGAACAGTATACTCGGAAAAAAAGGTATATCAATCTATCGAGCGCTATGCTCTATGTTAGAATCTACTTAATCAAGTTATCCAAGGAATCAAGTTAGTTCTTGTGTGCATAAAATATGTACAGGATCCTGAACAAAGCATGAGCACATCAAAGATGCTGAGAGTACATAAAAATGACCATATTTCTTCTTTTTATGTCATGACACACCAATAACAGTATAATTAAGTATCGATATTAAAAAAAAAAAAATAAAGAAAAAAAAAGGCTATCAGCGGGAATCGAACCCGGGTAGCTGCGTTAGGAGTCAAGTGCCCGCAACGAAAGACTAACGTGGCATTGCTGAAGGGAATTGTAATGAAAATTACTTTTAATACTATTGGTATCGTAAACTATCCCAAGCAAAGTCACCATCGGACTGGAGGTTACATTCGGGAAAAGCTTCAGGGTTACATTCGGGAATTTGTTTTACGAGTGTAACCTCCAAAAGGTTACAATCGATAATTTTTTTTCCGAATGTAAATTCCAAAAAGTAACATTAGGAAAAATAAAACAGTATACTCGGAAAAATAGGTATATCAATCTATCGAGCGCTATGCTCTATGTTAGAATCTACTTAATCAAGTTATCCAAGGAATCTAGTTAGTTCTTGTGTGCATAAAATATGTACAGGATCCTGAACAAAGCATGAGCACATCAAAGATACTGAGAGTACATAAAAATGACCCTATACCTTCTTTTTATGTCATGACACACCAAGAACAGTATAATTAAGTATCGATATTTAAAAAAAAAAAATAAAGAAAAAAAAATAGGCTATCAGCGGGAATCGAACCCGGGTCGCTGCGTTAGTAGTCAAGTGCCCGCAACGAAAGACTAACGTGGCATTGCTGAAGGGAATTGTAATAAAAATTACTTTTAATACTATTGGTATCGTAAACTATCCCAAGCAAAGTCACCATCGGACTGGAGGTTACATTCGGGAAAAGCTACAGGGTTACATTCGGGAATTTGTTTTACGAGTGTAACCTCCAAAAGGTTACAATCGATAATTTTTTTTCCGAATGTAAATTCCAAAAAGTAACATTAGGAAAAATAAAACAGTATACTCGGAAAAAAAGGTATATCAATCTATCGAGCGCTATGCTCTATGTTAGAATCTACTTAATCAAGTTATCCAAGGAATCTAGTTAGTTCTTGTGTGCATAAAATATGTACAGGATCCTGAACAAAGCATGAGCACATCAAAGATGCTGAGAGTACATAAAAATGTCCCTATACCTTCTTTTTATGTCATGACACACCAAGAACAGTATAATTAAGTATCGATATTTAAAAAAAAAAACAAAGAAAAAAAATAGTCTATCAGCGGGAATCGAACCCGTGTTGCTGCGTTAGTAGTCAAGTGCCCGCAACGAAAGACTAACGTGGCATTGCTGAAGGGAATTGTAATGAAAATTACTTTTAATACTATTGGTATCGTAAACTATCCCAAGCAAAGTCACCATCGGACTGGAGGTTACATTCGGGAAAAGCTTCAGGGTTACATTCGGGAATTTGTTTTACGAGTGTAACCTCCAAAAGGTTACAATCGATAATTTTTTTTCCGAATGTAAATTCCAAAAAGTAACATTAGGAAAAATAAAACAGTATACTCTGAAAAAAAAGGTATATCAATCTATCGAGCGCTATGCTCTATGTTAGAATCTACTTAATCAAGTTATCCAAGGAATCTAGTTAGTTCTTGTGTGCATAAAATATGTACAGGATCCTGAACAAAGCATGAGCACATCAAAGATGCTGAGAGTACATAAAAATCTCCCTATACCTTTTTTTTATGTCATGACACACCAAGAACAGTATAATTAAGTATCGATATTAAAAAAAAAATAAAGAAAAATAATAGGCTATCAGCGGGAATCGAACCCGGGTCGCTGCGTTAGTAGTCAAGTGCTCGCAACGAAAGACTAACGTGGCATTGCTGAAGGGAATTGTAATGAAAATTACTTTTAATACTATTGGTATCGTAAACTATCCCAAGCAAAGTCACCATCGGACTGGAGGTTACATTCGGGAAAAGCTTCAGGGTTACATTCGGGAATTTGTTTTACGAGTGTAACCTCCAAAAGGTTACAATCGATAATTTTTTTTCCGAATGTAAATTCCAAAAAGTAACATTAGGAAAAATAAAACAGTATACTCGGAAAAAAAGGTATATCAATCTATCGAGCGCTATGCACTATGTTAGAATCTACTTAATCAAGTTATCCAAGGAATCAAGTTAGTTCTTGTGTGCATAAAATATGTGCAGGATCCTGAACAAAGCATGAGCACATCAAAGATGCTGAGAGTACATAAAAATGTCCCTATACCTTCTTTTTATGTCATGACACACCAAGAACAGTATAATTAAGTATCGATATTTAAAAAAAAAATAAAGAAAAAAAAATAGGCTATCAGCGGGAATCGAACCCGGGTCGCTGCGTTAGTAGTCAAGTGCCTGCAACGAAAGACTAACGTGGCATTGCTGAAGGGGATTGTAATGAAAATTACTTTTAATACTATTGGTATCATAAACTATCCCAAGCAAAGTCACCATTGGACTGGAGGTTACTTTCGGGAAAAGTTTCAGGGTTACATTCGGGGATTTGTTTTACGAGTGTAACCTCCAAAAGGTTAAAATCGATAATTTTTTTTCCGAATGTAAATTCCAAAAAGTAACATTAGGAAAAATAGAACAGTATACTCGGAAAAAAAGGTATATCAATCTATCGAGCGCTATGCTCTATGTTAGAATCTACTTAATCAAGTTATCCAAGGAATCTAGTTAGTTCTTGTGTGCATAAAATATGTACAGGATCCTGAACAAAGCATGAGCACATCAAAGATACTGAGAGTACATAAAAATGACCCTATACCTTCTTTTTATGTCATGACACACCAAGAACAGTATAATTAAGTATCGATATTTAAAAAAAAAAAATAAAGAAAAAAAAATAGGCTATCAGCGGGAATCGAACCCGGGTCGCTGCGTTAGTAGTCAAGTGCCCGCAACGAAAGACTAACGTGGCATTGCTGAAGGGAATTGTAATAAAAATTACTTTTAATACTATTGGTATCGTAAACTATCCCAAGCAAAGTCACCATCGGACTGGAGGTTACATTCGGGAAAAGCTTCAGGGTTACATTCGGGAATTTGTTTTACGAGTGTAACCTCCAAAAGGTTACAATCGATAATTTTTTTTCCGAATGTAAATTCCAAAAAGTAACATTAGGAAAAATAAAACAGTATACTCGGAAAAAAAGGTATATCAATCTATCGAGCGCTATGCTCTATGTTAGAATCTACTTAATCAAGTTATCCAAGGAATCTAGTTAGTTCTTGTGTGCATAAAATATGTACAGGATCCTGAACAAAGCATGAGCACATCAAAGATGCTGAGAGTACATAAAAATGTCCCTATACCTTCTTTTTATGTCATGACACACCAAGAACAGTATAATTAAGTATCGATATTTAAAAAAAAAACAAAGAAAAAAAATAGTCTATCAGCGGGAATCGAACCCGTGTTGCTGCGTTAGTAGTCAAGTGCCCGCAACGAAAGACTAACGTGGCATTGCTGAAGGGAATTGTAATGAAAATTACTTTTAATACTATTGGTATCGTAAACTATCCCAAGCAAAGTCACCATCGGACTGGAGGTTACTTTCGGGAAAAGTTTCAGGGTTACATTCGGGAATTTGTTTTACGAGTGTAACCTCCAAAAGGTTAAAATCGATAATTTTTTTTCCGAATGTAAATTCCAAAAAGTAACATTAGGAAAAATAGAACAGTATACTCGGAAAAAAAGGTATATCAATCTATCGAGCGCTATGCTCTATGTTAGAATCTACTTAATCAAGTTATCCAAGGAATCTAGTTAGTTCTTGTGTGCATAAAATATGTACAGGATCCTGAACAAAGCATGAGCACATCAAAGATACTGAGAGTACATAAAAATGACCCTATACCTTCTTTTTATGTCATGACACACCAAGAACAGTATAATTAAGTATCGATATTTAAAAAAAAAAAATAAAGAAAAAAAAATAGGCTATCAGCGGGAATCGAACCCGGGTCGCTGCGTTAGTAGTCAAGTGCCCGCAACGAAAGACTAACGTGGCATTGCTGAAGGGAATTGTAATAAAAATTACTTTTAATACTATTGGTATCGTAAACTATCCCAAGCAAAGTCACCATCGGACTGGAGGTTACATTCGGGAAAAGCTTCAGGGTTACATTCGGGAATTTGTTTTACGAGTGTAACCTCCAAAAGGTTACAATCGATAATTTTTTTTCCGAATGTAAATTCCAAAAAGTAACATTAGGAAAAATAAAACAGTATACTCGGAAAAAAAGGTATATCAATCTATCGAGCGCTATGCTCTATGTTAGAATCTACTTAATCAAGTTATCCAAGGAATCTAGTTAGTTCTTGTGTGCATAAAATATGTACAGGATCCTGAACAAAGCATGAGCACATCAAAGATGCTGAGAGTACATAAAAATGTCCCTATACCTTCTTTTTATGTCATGACACACCAAGAACAGTATAATTAAGTATCGATATTTAAAAAAAAAATAAAGAAAAAAAAATAGGCTATCAGCGGGAATCGAACCCGGGTCGCTGCGTTAGTAGTCAAGTGCCCGCAACGAAAGACTAACGTGGCATTGCTGAAGGGAATTGTAATGAAGTGTAACCTCCAAAAGGTTACAATCGATAATTTTTTTTCCGAATGTAAATTCCAAAAAGTAACATTAGGAAAAATAGAACAGTATACTCGGAAAAAAAGGTATATCAATCTATCGAGCGCTATGCTCTATGTTAGAATCTACTTAATCAAGTTATCCAAGGAATCAAGTTAGTTCTTGTGTGCATAAAATATGTACAGGATCCTGAACAAAGCATGAGCACATCAAAGATGCTGAGAGTACATAAAAATGACCATATTTCTTCTTTTTATGTCATGACACACCAATAACAGTATAATTAAGTATCGATATTAAAAAAAAAAAAATAAAGAAAAAAAAAGGCTATCAGCGGGAATCGAACCCGGGTAGCTGCGTTAGGAGTCAAGTGCCCGCAACGAAAGACTAACGTGGCATTGCTGAAGGGAATTGTAATGAAAATTACTTTTAATACTATTGGTATCGTAAACTATCCCAAGCAAAGTCACCATCGGACTGGAGGTTACATTCGGGAAAAGCTTCAGGGTTACATTCGGGAATTTGTTTTACGAGTGTAACCTCCAAAAGGTTACAATCGATAATTTTTTTTCCGAATGTAAATTCCAAAAAGTAACATTAGGAAAAATAAAACAGTATACTCGGAAAAATAGGTATATCAATCTATCGAGCGCTATGCTCTATGTTAGAATCTACTTAATCAAGTTATCCAAGGAATCTAGTTAGTTCTTGTGTGCATAAAATATGTACAGGATCCTGAACAAAGCATGAGCACATCAAAGATACTGAGAGTACATAAAAATGACCCTATACCTTCTTTTTATGTCATGACACACCAAGAACAGTATAATTAAGTATCGATATTTAAAAAAAAAAAAATAAAGAAAAAAAAATAGGCTATCAGCGGGAATCGAACCCGGGTCGCTGCGTTAGTAGTCAAGTGCCCGCAACGAAAGACTAACGTGGCATTGCTGAAGGGAATTGTAATAAAAATTACTTTTAATACTATTGGTATCGTAAACTATCCCAAGCAAAGTCACCATCGGACTGGAGGTTACATTCGGGAAAAGCTTCAGGGTTACATTCGGGAATTTGTTTTACGAGTGTAACCTCCAAAAGGTTACAATCGATAATTTTTTTTCCAAATGTAAATTCCAAAAAGTAACATTAGGAAAAATAAAACAGTATACTCGGAAAAAAAGGTATATCAATCTATCGAGCGCTATGCTCTATGTTAGAATCTACTTAATCAAGTTATCCAAGGAATCTAGTTAGTTCTTGTGTGCATAAAATATGTACAGGATCCTGAACAAAGCATGAGCACATCAAAGATGCTGAGAGTACATAAAAATGTCCCTATACCTTCTTTTTATGTCATGACACACCAAGAACAGTATAATTAAGTATCGATATTTAAAAAAAAAAACAAAGAAAAAAAATAGTCTATCAGCGGGAATCGAACCCGTGTTGCTGCGTTAGTAGTCAAGTGCCCGCAACGAAAGACTAACGTGGCATTGCTGAAGGGAATTGTAATGAAAATTACTTTTAATACTATTGGTATCGTAAACTATCCCAAGCAAAGTCACCATCGGACTGGAGGTTACATTCGGGAAAAGCTTCAGGGTTACATTCGGGAATTTGTTTTACGAGTGTAACCTCCAAAAGGTTACAATCGATAATTTTTTTTCCGAATGTAAATTCCAAAAAGTAACATTAGGAAAAATAAAACAGTATACTCTGAAAAAAAAGGTATATCAATCTATCGAGCGCTATGCTCTATGTTAGAATCTACTTAATCAAGTTATCCAAGGAATCTAGTTAGTTCTTGTGTGCATAAAATATGTACAGGATCCTGAACAAAGCATGAGCACATCAAAGATGCTGAGAGTACATAAAAATCTCCCTATACCTTTTTTTTATGTCATGACACACCAAGAACAGTATAATTAAGTATCGATATTAAAAAAAAAATAAAGAAAAATAATAGGCTATCAGCGGGAATCGAACCCGGGTCGCTGCGTTAGTAGTCAAGTGCTCGCAACGAAAGACTAACGTGGCATTGCTGAAGGGAATTGTAATGAAAATTACTTTTAATACTATTGGTATCGTAAACTATCCCAAGCAAAGTCACCATCGGACTGGAGGTTACATTCGGGAAAAGCTTCAGGGTTACATTCGGGAATTTGTTTTACGAGTGTAACCTCCAAAAGGTTACAATCGATAATTTTTTTTCCGAATGTAAATTCCAAAAAGTAACATTAGGAAAAATAAAACAGTATACTCGGAAAAAAAGGTATATCAATCTATCGAGCGCTATGCACTATGTTAGAATCTACTTAATCAAGTTATCCAAGGAATCAAGTTAGTTCTTGTGTGCATAAAATATGTGCAGGATCCTGAACAAAGCATGAGCACATCAAAGATGCTGAGAGTACATAAAAATGTCCCTATACCTTCTTTTTATGTCATGACACACCAAGAACAGTATAATTAAGTATCGATATTTAAAAAAAAAATAAAGAAAAAAAAATAGGCTATCAGCGGGAATCGAACCCGGGTCGCTGCGTTAGTAGTCAAGTGCCTGCAACGAAAGACTAACGTGGCATTGCTGAAGGGGATTGTAATGAAAATTACTTTTAATACTATTGGTATCATAAACTATCCCAAGCAAAGTCACCATTGGACTGGAGGTTACTTTCGGGAAAAGTTTCAGGGTTACATTCGGGGATTTGTTTTACGAGTGTAACCTCCAAAAGGTTAAAATCGATAATTTTTTTTCCGAATGTAAATTCCAAAAAGTAACATTAGGAAAAATAGAACAGTATACTCGGAAAAAAAGGTATATCAATCTATCGAGCGCTATGCTCTATGTTAGAATCTACTTAATCAAGTTATCCAAGGAATCTAGTTAGTTCTTGTGTGCATAAAATATGTACAGGATCCTGAACAAAGCATGAGCACATCAAAGATACTGAGAGTACATAAAAATGACCCTATACCTTCTTTTTATGTCATGACACACCAAGAACAGTATAATTAAGTATCGATATTTAAAAAAAAAAAATAAAGAAAAAAAAATAGGCTATCAGCGGGAATCGAACCCGGGTCGCTGCGTTAGTAGTCAAGTGCCCGCAACGAAAGACTAACGTGGCATTGCTGAAGGGAATTGTAATAAAAATTACTTTTAATACTATTGGTATCGTAAACTATCCCAAGCAAAGTCACCATCGGACTGGAGGTTACATTCGGGAAAAGCTTCAGGGTTACATTCGGGAATTTGTTTTACGAGTGTAACCTCCAAAAGGTTACAATCGATAATTTTTTTTCCGAATGTAAATTCCAAAAAGTAACATTAGGAAAAATAAAACAGTATACTCGGAAAAAAAGGTATATCAATCTATCGAGCGCTATGCTCTATGTTAGAATCTACTTAATCAAGTTATCCAAGGAATCTAGTTAGTTCTTGTGTGCATAAAATATGTACAGGATCCTGAACAAAGCATGAGCACATCAAAGATGCTGAGAGTACATAAAAATGTCCCTATACCTTCTTTTTATGTCATGACACACCAAGAACAGTATAATTAAGTATCGATATTTAAAAAAAAAAACAAAGAAAAAAAATAGTCTATCAGCGGGAATCGAACCCGTGTTGCTGCGTTAGTAGTCAAGTGCCCGCAACGAAAGACTAACGTGGCATTGCTGAAGGGAATTGTAATGAAAATTACTTTTAATACTATTGGTATCGTAAACTATCCCAAGCAAAGTCACCATCGGACTGGAGGTTACTTTCGGGAAAAGTTTCAGGGTTACATTCGGGAATTTGTTTTACGAGTGTAACCTCCAAAAGGTTAAAATCGATAATTTTTTTTCCGAATGTAAATTCCAAAAAGTAACATTAGGAAAAATAGAACAGTATACTCGGAAAAAAAGGTATATCAATCTATCGAGCGCTATGCTCTATGTTAGAATCTACTTAATCAAGTTATCCAAGGAATCTAGTTAGTTCTTGTGTGCATAAAATATGTACAGGATCCTGAACAAAGCATGAGCACATCAAAGATACTGAGAGTACATAAAAATGACCCTATACCTTCTTTTTATGTCATGACACACCAAGAACAGTATAATTAAGTATCGATATTTAAAAAAAAAAAATAAAGAAAAAAAAATAGGCTATCAGCGGGAATCGAACCCGGGTCGCTGCGTTAGTAGTCAAGTGCCCGCAACGAAAGACTAACGTGGCATTGCTGAAGGGAATTGTAATAAAAATTACTTTTAATACTATTGGTATCGTAAACTATCCCAAGCAAAGTCACCATCGGACTGGAGGTTACATTCGGGAAAAGCTTCAGGGTTACATTCGGGAATTTGTTTTACGAGTGTAACCTCCAAAAGGTTACAATCGATAATTTTTTTTCCGAATGTAAATTCCAAAAAGTAACATTAGGAAAAATAAAACAGTATACTCGGAAAAAAAGGTATATCAATCTATCGAGCGCTATGCTCTATGTTAGAATCTACTTAATCAAGTTATCCAAGGAATCTAGTTAGTTCTTGTGTGCATAAAATATGTACAGGATCCTGAACAAAGCATGAGCACATCAAAGATGCTGAGAGTACATAAAAATGTCCCTATACCTTCTTTTTATGTCATGACACACCAAGAACAGTATAATTAAGTATCGATATTTAAAAAAAAAACAAAGAAAAAAAATAGTCTATCAGCGGGAATCGAACCCGTGTTGCTGCGTTAGTAGTCAAGTGCCCGCAACGAAAGACTAACGTGGCATTGCTGAAGGGAATTGTAATGAAAATTACTTTTAATACTATTGGTATCGTAAACTATCCCAAGCAAAGTCACCATCGGACTGGAGGTTACATTCGGGAAAAGCTTCAGGGTTACATTCGGGAATTTGTTTTACGAGTGTAACCTCCAAAAGGTTACAATCGATAATTTTTTTTCCGAATGTAAATTCCAAAAAGTAACATTAGGAAAAATAAAACAGTATACTCGGAAAAAAAGGTATATCAATCTATCGAGCGCTATGCTCTATGTTAGAATCTACTTAATCAAGTTATCCAAGGAATCTAGTTAGTTCTTGTGTGCATAAAATATGTACAGGATCCTGAACAAAGCATGAGCACATCAAAGATGCTGAGAGTACATAAAAATGTCCCTATACCTTCTTTTTATGTCATGACACACCAAGAACAGTATAATTAAGTATCGATATTTAAAAAAAAACAAAGAAAAAAAATAGGCTATCAGCGGGAATCGAACCCGTGTTGCTGCGTTAGTAGTCAAGTGCCCGCAACGAAACGATGCTGAGAGTACATAAAAATCTCCCTATACCTTTTTTTTATGTCATGACACACCAAGAACAGTATAATTAAGTATCGATATTTAAAAAAAAATAAAGAAAAAAAATAGTCTATCAGCGGGAATCGAACCCGGGTCGCTGCGTTAGTAGTCAAGTGCTCGCAACGAAAGACTAACGTGGCATTGCTGAAGGAAATTGTAATGAAAATTACTTTTAATACTATTGGTATCGTAAACTATCCCAAGCAAAGTCAGCATCGGACTGGAGGTTACATTCGGGAAAAGCTTCAGGGTTACATTCGGGAATTTGTTTTACGAGTGTAACCTCCAAAAGGTTACAATCGATAATTTTTTTTTCCGAATGTAAATTCCAAAAAGTAACATTAGGAAAACTAAAACAGTATACTCGGAAAAAAAGGTATATCAATCTATCGAGCGCTATGCTCTATGTTAGAATCTACTTAATCAAGTTATCCAAGGAATCTAGTTAGTTCTTGTGTGCATAAAATATGTACAGGATCCTGAACAAAGCATGAGCACATCAAAGATGCTGAGAGTACATAAAAATGTCCCTATACCTTCTTTTTATGTCATGACACACCAAGAACAGTATAATTAAGTATCGATATTTAAAAAAAAAATAAAGAAAAAAAAATAGGCTATCAGCGGGAATCGAACCCGGGTCGCTGCGTTAGTAGTCAAGTGCCCGCAACGAAAGACTAACGTGGCATTGCTGAAGGGAATTGTAATGAAGTGTAACCTCCAAAAGGTTACAATCGATAATTTTTTTTCCGAATGTAAATTCCAAAAAGTAACATTAGGAAAAATAGAACAGTATACTCGGAAAAAAAGGTATATCAATCTATCGAGCGCTATGCTCTATGTTAGAATCTACTTAATCAAGTTATCCAAGGAATCTAGTTAGTTCTTGTGTGCATAAAATATGTACAGGATCCTGAACAAAGCATGAGCACATCAAAGATACTGAGAGTACATAAAAATGACCCTATACCTTCTTTTTATGTCATGACACACCAAGAACAGTATAATTAAGTATCGATATTTAAAAAAAAAATAAAGAAAAAAAAAGGCTATCAGCGGGAATCGAACCCGGGTCGCTGCGTTAGTAGTCAAGTGCCCGCAACAAAAGACTAACGTGGCATTGCTGAAGGGAATTGTAATGAAAATTACTTTAAATACTATTGGTATCGGAAACTATCCCAAGCAAAGTCACCATCGGATTGGAGGTTACATTCGGGAAAAGCTTCAGGGTTACATTCGGGAATTTGTTTTACGAGTGTAACCTCCAAAAGGTTACAATCGATAATTTTTTTTCCGAATGTAAATTCCAAAAAGCAACATTAGGAAAAATAGAACAGTATACTCGGAAAAAAGGTATATCAATCTATCGAGCGCTATGCTCTAGGTTAGAATCTACTTAATCAAGTTATCCAAGGAATCTAGTTAGTTCTTGTGTGCATAAAATATGTACAGGATCCTGAACAAAGCATGAGCACAACAAATATACTGAGAGTACATAAAAATGACCCTATACCTTCTTTTTATGTCATGACACACCAAGAACAGTATAATTAAGTATCGATATTAAAAAAAAAAAAAATAAAGAAAAAAAAATAGGCTATCAGCGGGAATCGAACCCGGGTCGCTGCGTTAGTAGTCAAGTGCCCGCAACGAAAGACTAACGTGGCATTGCTGAAGGGAATTGTAATGAAGTGTAACCTCCAAAAGGTTACAATCGATAATTTTTTTTCCGAATGTAAATTCCAAAAAGTAACATTAGGAAAAATAGAACAGTATACTCGGAAAAATAGGTATATCAATCTATCGAGCGCTATGCTCTATGTTAGAATCTACTTAATCAAGTTATCCAAGGAATCTAGTTAGTTCTTGTGTGCATAAAATATGTGCAGGATCCTGAACAAAGCATGAGCACATCAAAGATGCTGAGAGTACATAAAAATGTCCCTATACCTTCTTTTTATGTCATGACACACCAAGAACAGTATAATTAAGTATCGATATTTAAAAAAAAAATAAAGAAAAAAAAATAGGCTATCAGCGTGAATCGAACCCGGGTCGCTGCGTTAGTAGTCAAGTGCCCGCAACGAAAGACTAACGTGGCATTGCTGAAGGGGATTGTAATGAAAATTACTTTTAATACTATTGGTATCATAAACTATCCCAAGCAAAGTCACCATTGGACTGGAGGTTACTTTCGGGAAAAGTTTCAGGGTTACATTTGGGAATTTGTTTTACGAGTGTAACCTCAAAAAGGTTAAAATCGATAATTTTTTTCCGAATGTAAATTCCAAAAAGTAACATTAGGAAAAATAGAACAGTATACTCGGAAAAAAAGGTATATCAATCTATCGAGCGCTATGCTCTATGTTAGAATCTACTTAATCAAGTTATCCAAGGAATCTAGTTAGTTCTTGTGTGCATAAAATATGTACAGGATCCTGAACAAAGCATGAGCACATCAAAGATACTGAGAGTACATAAAAATGACCCTATACCTTCTTTTTATGTCATGACACACCAAGAACAGTATAATTAAGTATCGATATTTAAAAAAAAAAAATAAAGAAAAAAAAATAGGCTATCAGCTTGAATCGAACCCGGGTCGCTGCGTTAGTAGTCAAGTGCCCGCAACGAAAGACTAACGTGGCATTGCTGAAGGGAATTGTAATAAAAATTACTTTTAATACTATTGGTATCGTAAACTATCCCAAGCAAAGTCACCATCGGACTGGAGGTTACATTCGGGAAAAGCTTCAGGGTTACATTCGGGAATTTGTTTTACGAGTGTAACCTCCAAAAGGTTACAATCGATAATTTTTTTTCCGAATGTAAATTCCAAAAAGTAACATTAGGAAAAATAAAACAGTATACTCGGAAAAAAAGGTATATCAATCTATCGAGCGCTATGCTCTATGTTAGAATCTACTTAATCAAGTTATCCAAGAAATCTAGTTAGTTCTTGTGTGCATAAAATATGTACAGGATCCTGAACAAAGCATGAGCACATCAAAGATGCTGAGAGTACATAAAAATGTCCCTATACCTTCTTTTTATGTCATGACACACCAAGAACAGTATAATTAAGTATCGATATTTAAAAAAAAAACAAAGAAAAAAAATAGGCTATCAGCGGGAATCGAACCCGTGTTGCTGCGTTAGTAGTCAAGTGCCCGCAACGAAAGACTAACGTGGCATTGCTGAAGGGAATTGTAATGAAAATTACTTTTAATACTATTGGTATCGTAAACTATCCCAAGCAAAGTCACCATCGGACTGGAGGTTACATTCGGGAAAAGCTTCAGGGTTACATTCGGGAATTTGTTTTACGAGTGTAACCTCCAAAAGGTTACAATCGATAATTTTTTTTCCGAATGTAAATTCCAAAAAGTAACATTAGGAAAAATAAAACAGTATACTCGGAACAAAAAGGTATATCAATCTATCGAGCGCTATGCTCTATGTTAGAATCTACTTAATCAAGTTATCCAAGGAATCTAGTTAGTTCTTGTGTGCATAAAATATGTACAGGATCCTGAACAAAGCATGAGCACATCAAAGATGCTGAGAGTACATAAAAATCTCCCTATACCTTTTTTTTATGCCATGACACACCAAGAACAGTATAATTAAGTATCGATATTTAAAAAAAAAAAAATAAAGAAAAAAAATAGGCTATCAGCGGGAATCGAACCCGGGTCGCTGCGTTAGTAGTCAAGTGCTCGCAACGAAAGACTAACGTGGCATTGCTGAAGGGAATTGTAATGAAAATTACTTTTAATACTATTGGTATCGTAAACTATCCCAAGCAAAGTCACCATCGGACTGGAGGTTACATTCGGGAAAAGCTTCAGGGTTACATTCGGGAATTTGTTTTACGAGTGTAACCTCCAAAAGGTTACAATCGATAATTTTTTTT
Organism: Nematostella vectensis; assembly: GCF_932526225.1. Lineage (NCBI taxonomy): Eukaryota > Metazoa > Cnidaria > Anthozoa > Actiniaria > Edwardsiidae > Nematostella > Nematostella vectensis. The sequence continues at coordinate 806,530 of NC_064043.1, read as the reverse complement.
TCCGAATGTAAATTCCAAAAAGTAACATTAGGAAAAATAAAACAGTATACTCGGAAAAAAAGGTATATCAATCTATCGAGCGCTATGCTCTATGTTAGAATCTACTTAATCAAGTTATCCAAGGAATCTAGTTAGTTCTTGTGTGCATAAAATATGTACAGGATCCTGAACAAAGCATGAGCACATCAAAGATGCTGAGAGTACATAAAAATGTCCCTATACCTTCTTTTTATGTCATGACACACCAAGAACAGTATAATTAAGTATCGATATTTAAAAAAAAAACAAAGAAAAAAAATAGGCTATCAGCGGGAATCGAACCCGTGTTGCTGCGTTAGTAGTCAAGTGCCCGCAACGAAAGACTAACGTGGCATTGCTGAAGGGAATTGTAATGAAAATTACTTTTAATACTATTGGTATCGTAAACTATCCCAAGCAAAGTCACCATCGGACTGGAGGTTACATTCGGGAAAAGCTTCAGGGTTACATTCGGGAATTTGTTTTACGAGTGTAACCTCCAAAAGGTTACAATCGATAATTTTTTTTCCGAATGTAAATTCCAAAAAGTAACATTAGGAAAAATAAAACAGTATACTCGGAACAAAAAGGTATATCAATCTATCGAGCGCTATGCTCTATGTTAGAATCTACTTAATCAAGTTATCCAAGGAATCTAGTTAGTTCTTGTGTGCATAAAATATGTACAGGATCCTGAACAAAGCATGAGCACATCAAAGATGCTGAGAGTACATAAAAATCTCCCTATACCTTTTTTTTATGCCATGACACACCAAGAACAGTATAATTAAGTATCGATATTTAAAAAAAAAAAATAAAGAAAAAAAATAGGCTATCAGCGGGAATCGAACCCGGGTCGCTGCGTTAGTAGTCAAGTGCTCGCAACGAAAGACTAACGTGGCATTGCTGAAGGGAATTGTAATGAAAATTACTTTTAATACTATTGGTATCGTAAACTATCCCAAGCAAAGTCACCATCGGACTGGAGGTTACATTCGGGAAAAGCTTCAGGGTTACATTCGGGAATTTGTTTTACGAGTGTAACCTCCAAAAGGTTACAATCGATAATTTTTTTTTCCGAATGTAAATTCCAAAAAGTAACATTAGGAAAAATAAAACAGTATACTCGGAAAAAAAGGTATATCAATCTATCGAGCGCTATGCTCTATGTTAGAATCTACTTAATCAAGTTATCCAAGGAATCTAGTTAGTTCTTGTGTGCATAAAATATGTACAGGATCCTGAACAAAGCATGAGCACATCAAAGATGCTGAGAGTACATAAAAATGTCCCTATACCTTCTTTTTATGTCATGACACACCAAGAACAGTATAATTAAGTATCGATATTTAAAAAAAAAACAAAGAAAAAAAATAGGCTATCAGCGGGAATCGAACCCGTGTTGCTGCGTTAGTAGTCAAGTGCCCGCAACGAAACGATGCTGAGAGTACATAAAAATCTCCCTATACCTTTTTTTTATGTCATGACACACCAAGAACAGTATAATTAAGTATCGATATTTAAAAAAAAATAAAGAAAAAAAATAGGCTATCAGCGGGAATCGAACCCGGGTCGCTGCGTTAGTAGTCAAGTGCTCGCAACGAAAGACTAACGTGGCATTGCTGAAGGGAATTGTAATGAAAATTACTTTTAATACTATTGGTATCGTAAACTATCCCAAACAAAGTCACCATCTGACTGGAGGTTACATTCGGGAAAAGCTTCAGGGTTACATTCGGGAATTTGTTTTACGAGTGTAACCTTTAAAAGGTTACAATCGATAATTTTTTTTCCGAATGTAAATTCCAAAAAGTAACATTAGGAAAAATAAAACAGTATACTCGGAAAAAAAGGTATATCAATCTATCGAGCGCTATGCTCTATGTTAGAATCTACTTAATCAAGTTATCCAAGGAATCTAGTTAGTTCTTGTGTGCATAAAATATGTACAGGATCCTGAACAAAGCATGAGCACATCAAAGATGCTGAGAGTACATAAAAATGTCCCTATACCTTCTTTTTATGTCATGACACACCAAGAACAGTATAATTAAGTAGCGATATTTAAAAAAAAAATAAAGAAAAAAATAGGCTATCAGCGGGAATCGAACCCGGGTCGCTGCGTTAGTAGTCAAGTGCCCGCAACGAAAGACTAACGTGGCATTGCTGAAGGGAATTGTAATGAAAATTACTTTTAATACTATTGGTATCGTAAACTATTCCAAGAAAAGTCACCATCGGACTGGAGGTTACATTCGGGTAAAGCTTCAGGGTTACATTCGGGAATTTGTTTTACGAGTGTAACCGCCAAAAGGTTACAATCGATAATTTTTTTTCCGAATGTAAATTCCAAAAAGTAACATTAGGAAAAATAAAACAGTATACTCGGGAAAAAAGGTATATCAATCTATCGAGCGCTATGCTCTATGTTAGAATCTACTTAATCAAGTTATCCAAGGAATCTAGTTAGTTCTTGTGTGCATAAAATATGTACAGGATCCTGAACAAAGCATGAGCACAATAAAGATGCTGAGAGTACATAAAAATGTCCCTATACCTTCTTTTTATGTCATGACACACCAAGAACAGTATAATTAAGTATCGATATTTAAAAAAAAATAAAGAAAAAAAATAGGCTATCAGCGGGAATCGAACCCGGGTCGCTGCGTTAGTAGTCAAGTGCCCGCAACGAAAGACTAACGTGGCATTGCTGAAGGGAATTGTAATGAAAATTACTTTTAATACTATTGGTATCGTAAACTATCCCAAGAAAAGTCACCATCGGACTGGAGGTTACATTCGGGAAAAGCTTCAGGGTTACATTCGGGAATTTGTTTTACGAGTGTAACCTCCAAAAGGTTACAATCGATAAATTTTTTTCCGAATGTAAATTCCAAAAAGTAACATTAGGAAAAATAAAACAGTATACTCGGAAAAAAAAGATATATCAATCTATCGAGCGCTATGCTCTATGTTAGAATCTACTTAATCAAGTTATCCAAGGAATCTAGTTAGTTCTTGTGTGCATAAAATATGTACAGGATCCTGAACAAAGCATGAGCACATCAAAGATGCTGAGAGTACATAAAAATGACTATATTTCTTCTTTTTATGTCATGACACACCAATAACAGTATAATTAAGTATCGATATTTTAAAAAAAAAAATAAAGAAAAAAAAAGGCTATCAGCGGGAATCGAACCCGGGTCGCTGCGTTAGGAGTCAAGTGCCCGCAACGAAAGACTAACGTGGCATTGCTGAAGGGAATTGTAATGAAAATTACTTTTAATACTATTGGTATCGTAAACTATCCCAAGCAAAGTCACCATCGGACTGGAGGTTACATTCGGGAAAAGCTTCAGGGTTACATTCGGGAATTTGTTTTACGAGTGTAACCTCCAAAAGGTTACAATCGATAATTTTTTTTCCGAATGTAAATTCCAAAAAGTAACATTAGGAAAAATAAAACAGTATACTCGGAAAAATAGGTATATCAATCTATCGAGCGCTATGCTCTATGTTATAATCTACTTAATCAAGTTATCCAAGGAATCTAGTTAGTTCTTGTGTGCATAAAATATGTACAGGATCCTGAACAAAGCATGAGCACATCAAAGATGCTGAGAGTACATAAAAATGACCATATTTCTTCTTTTTATGTCATGACACACCAAGAACAGTATAACTAAGTATCGATATTTAAAAAAAAAAAAATAAAGAAAAAAAAAGGCTATCAGCGGGAATCGAACCCGGGTCGCTGCGTTAGGAGTCAAGTGCCCGCAACGAAAGACTAACGTGGCATTGCTGAAGGGAATTGTAATGAAAATTACTTTTAATACTATTGGTATCGTAAACTATCCCAAGCAAAGTCACCATCGGACTGGAGGTTACATTCGGGAAAAGCTTCAGGGTTACATTCGGGAATTTGTTTTACGAGTGTAACCTCCAAAATGTTACAATCGATATTTTTTTTCCGAATGTAAATTCCAAAAAGTAACATTAGGAAAAATAAAACAGTATACTCGGAAAAAAAGGTATATCAATCTATCGAGCGCTATGCTCTATGTTAGAATCTACTTAATCAAGTTATCCAAGGAATCTAGTTAGTTCTTGTGTGCATAAAATATGTATAGGATCCTGAACAAAGCATGAGCACATCAACGATGCTGAGAGTACATAAAAATGTTCCTATACCTTTTTTTTATGTCATGACACACCTAGAACAGTATAATTAAGTATCGATATTTAAAAAAAAATAAAGAAAAAAAATAGGCTATCAGCGGGAATCGAACCCGGGTCGCTGAGTTAGTAGTCAAGTGCCCGCAACGAAAGACTAACGTGGCATTGCTGAAGGGAATTGTAATGAAAATTACTTTAAATACTATTGGTATCGGAAACTATCCCAAGCAAAGTCACCATCGGACTGGAGGTTACATTCGGGAAAACCTTCAGGGTTACATTCGGGAATTTGTTTTACGAGTGTAACCTCCAAAAGGTTACAATCGATAATTTTTTTTCCGAATGTAAATTCCAAAAAGTAACATTAGGAAAAATAAAACAGTATACTCGGAAAAATAGGTATATCAATCTATCGAGCGCTATGCTCTATGTTAGAATCTACTTAATCAAGTTATCCAAGGAATCTAGTTAGTTCTTGTGTGCATAAAATATGTACAGGATCCTGAACAAAGCATGAGCACATCAAAGATGCTGAGAGTACATAAAAATGTCCCTATACCTTCTTTTTATGTCATGACACACCAAGAACAGTATAATTAAGTATCGATATAAAAAAAAAAATTGAGAAAAAAAAATAGGCTATCAGCGGGAATCGAACCCGGGTCGCTGCGCTAGTAGTCAAGTGCCCGCAACGAAAGACTAACGTGGCATTGCTTAAGGGAATTGTAATGATAATTACTTTAAATACTATTGGTATCGGAAACTATCCCAAGCAAAGTCACCATCGGACTGGAGGTTACATTCGGGAAAAGCTTCAGGGTTACATTCGGGAATTTGTTTTACGAGTGTAACCTCCAAAAGGTTACAATCGATAATTTTTTTTTTCGAATGTAAATTCCAAAAAGTAACATTAGGAAAAATAAAACAGTATACTCGGAAAAATAGGTATATCAATCTATCGAGCGCTATGCTCTATGTTAGAATCTACTTAATCAAGTTATCCAAGGAATCTAGTTAGTTCTTGTGTGCATAAAATATGTACAGGATCCTGAACAAAGCATGAGCACATCAAAGATGCTGAGAGTACATAAAAATGACCATATTTCTTCTTTTTATGTCATGACACACCAAGAACAGTATAATTAAGTATCGATATAAAAAAAATAAAGAAAAAAAAAAAGGCTATCAGCGGGAATCGAACCCGGGTAGCTGCGTTAGTAGTCAAGTGCCCGCAACGAAAGACTAACGTGGCATTGCTGAAGGGAATTGTAATGATAATTACTTTTAATACTATTGGTATCGTAAACTATCCCAAGCAAAGTCACCATTGGACTGGAGGTTACATTCGGGAAAAGTTTCAGGGTTACATTCGGGAATTTGTTTTACGAGTGTAACCTCCAAAAGGTTAAAATCGATAATTTTTTTTCAGAATGTAAATTCCAAAAAGTAACATTAGGAAAAATAGAACAGTATACTCGGAAAAAAGGTATATCAATCTATCGAGCGCTATGCTCTATGTTAGAATCTACTTAATCAAGTTATCCAAGGAATCTAGTTAGTTCTTGAGTGCATAAAATATGTACAGGATCCTGAACAAAGCATGAGCACATCAAAGATACTGAGAGTACATAAAAATGACTATATACCTTCTTTTTATGTCATGACACACCAAGAACAGTATAATTAAGTATCGATACTTAAAAAAAAAAAAATAAAGAAAAAAAAATAGGCTATCAGCGGGAATCGAACCCGGGTCGCTGCGTTAGTAGTCAAGTGCCCGCAACGAAAGACTAACGTGGCATTGCTGAAGGGAATTGTAATGAAAATTACTTTCGATACTATTGGTATCGTAAACTATCCCAAGCAAAGTCACCATCGGACTGGAGGTTACATTCGGGAAAAGCTTCAGGGTTACATTCGGGAATTTGTTTTACGTTCGTAACCTCCAAAAGGTTACAATCGATAATTTTTTTTCCGAATGTTAATTCCAAAAAGTAACATTAGGAAAAATAAAACAGTATACTCGGAAAAAAAGGTATATCAATCTATCGAGCGCTATGCTCTATGTTGGAATCTACTTAATCAAGTTATCCAAGGAATCTAGTTAGTTCTTGTGTGCATAAAATATGTATAACATCCTGAACAAAGCATGAGCACATCAAAGATGCTGAGAGTACATAAAAATGTTCCTATACCTTCTTTTTATGTCATGACACACCTAGAACAGTATAATTAAGTATCGATATTTAAAAAAAAAATAAAGAAAAAAAAAATAGGCTATCAGCGGGAATCGAACCCGGGTCGCTGCGTTAGTAGTCAAGTGCCCGCAACGAAAGACTAACGTGGCATTGCTGAAGGGAATTGTAATGATAATTACTTTTAATACTATTGGTATCGTAAACTATCCCAAGCAAAGTCACCATTGGACTGGAGGTTACATTCGGGAAAAGTTTCAGGGTTACATTCGGGAATTTGTTTTACGAGTGTAACCTCCAAAAGGTTAAAATAGATATTTTTTTTTCAGAATGTAAATTCCAAAAAGTAACATTAGGAAAAATAGAACAGTATACTCGGAAAAAAGGTATATCAATCTATCGAGCGCTATGCTCTATGTTAGAATCTACTTAATCAAGTTATCCAAGGAATCTAGTTAGTTCTTGTGTGCATAAAATATGTACAGGATCCTGAAGAAAGCATGAGCACATCAAAGATACTGAGAGTACATAAAAATGACCCTATACCTTCTTTTTATGTCATGACACACCTAGAACAGTATAATTAAGTATCGATATTTAAAAAAAAAAAATAAAGAAAAAAAATAGGCTATCAGCGGGAATCGAACCCGGGTCGCTGCGTTAGTAGTCAAGTGCCCGCAACGAAAGACTAACGTGGCATTGCTGAAGGGAATTGTAATGAAAATTACTTTAAATACTATTGGTATCGGAAACTATCCCAAGCAAAGTCACCATCGGACTGGAGGTTACATTCGGGAAAAGCTTCAGGGTTACATTCGGGAATTTGTTTTACGAGTGTAACCTTCAAAAGGTTACAATCGATAATTTTTTTCCGAATGTAAATTCCAAAAAGTAACATTAGGAAAAATAAAACAGTATACTCGGAAAAATAGGTATATCAATCTATCGAGCGCTATGCTCTATGTTAGAATCTACTTAATCAAGTTATCCAAGGAATCTAGTTAGTTCTTGTGTGCATAAAATATGTACAAGATCCTGAACAAAGCATGAGCATATCAAAGATGCTAAGAGTACATAAAAATTACCATATTTCTTCTTTTTATGTCATGACACACCAATAACAGTATAATTAAGTATCGATATTTTAAAAAAAAAAATAAAGAAAAAAAAAGGCTATCAGCGGGAATCGAACCCGGGTCGCTGCGTTAGGAGTCAAGTGCCCGCAACGAAAGACTAACGTGGCATTGCTGAAGGGAATTGTAATGAAAATTACTTTTAATTATATTGGTATCGTAAACTATCCCAAGCAAAGTCACCATCGGACTGGAGGTTACATTCGGGAAAAGCTTCAGGGTTACATTCGGGAATTTGTTTTACGAGTGTAACCTCCAAAATGTTACAATCGATAATTTTTTTCCGAATGTAAATTCCAAAAAGTAACATTAGGAAAAATAAAACAGTATACTCGGAAAAAAAGGTATATCAATCTATCGAGCGCTATGCTCTATGTTAGAATCTACTTAATCAAGTTATCCAAGGAATCTAGTTAGTTCTTGTGTGCATAAAATATGTATAGGATCCTGAACAAAGCATGAGCACATCAACGATGCTGAGAGTACATAAAAATGTTCCTATACCTTCTTTTTATGTCATGACACACCTAGAACAGTATAATTAAGTATCGATATTTAAAAAAAAAATAAAGAAAAAAAATAGGCTATCAGCGGGAATCGAACCCGGGTCGCTCAGTTAGTAGTCAAGTGCCCGCAACGAAAGACTAACGTGGCATTGCTGAAGGGAATTGTAATGAAAATTACTTTAAATACTATTGGTATCGGAAACTATCCCAAGCAAAGTCACCATCGGACTGGAGGTTACATTCGGGAAAAGCTTCAGGGTTACATTCGGGAATTTGTTTTACGAGTGTAACCTCCAAAAGGTTACAATCGATAATTTTTTTTCCGAATGTAAGTTCCAAAAAGTAACATTAGGAAAAATAAAACAGTATACTCGGAAAAATATGTATATCAATCTATCGAGCGCTATGCTCTATGTTAGAATCTACTTAATCAAGTTATCCAAGGAATCTAGTTAGTTCTTGTGTGCATAAAATATGTACAGGATCCTGAACAAAGCATGAGCACATCAAAGATGCTGAGAGTACATAAAAATGTACCTATACCTTCTTTTTATGTCATGACACACCAATAACAGTATAATTAAGTATCGATATAAAAAAAAAAATAAAGAAAAAAAAAAGCTATCACCGGGAATCGAACCCGGGTCGCTGCGTTAGTAGTCAAGTGCCCGCAACGAAAGACTAACGTGGCATTGCTGAAGGGAATTGTAATGATAATTACTTTTAATACTATTGGTATCGTAAACTATCCCAAGCAAAGTCACCATTGGACTGGAGGTTACATTCGGGAAAAGTTTCAGGGTTACATTCGGGAATTTGTTTTACGAGTGTAACCTCCAAAAGGTTAAAATCGATAATTTTTTTTTCAGAATGTAAATTCCAAAAAGTAACATTAGGAAAAATAGAACAGTATACTCGGAAAAAAGGTATATCAATCTATCGAGCGCTATGCTCTATGTTAGAATCTACTTAATCAAGTTATCCAAGGAATCTAGTTAGTTATTGTGTGCATAAAATATGTACAGGATCCTGAACAAAGCATGAGCACATCAAAGATGCTGAGAGTACATAAAAATGTCCCTATACCTTCTTTTTTTGTCATTACACACCAAGAACAGTATAATTAAGTATCGATATTAAAAAAAAATAAATAAAAAAAAAAGTCTATCAGCGGGAATCGAACCCGGGTCGCTGCGTTAGTAGTCAAGTTCCCGCAACGAAAGACTAACGTTGCATTGCTGAAGGGAATTGTAATGAAAATTACTTTTAATACTATTGGTATCGTAAACTATCCCAAGCAAAGTCACCATCGGACTGGAGGTTACATTCGGGAAAAGCTTCAGGGTTACATTCGGGAATTTGTTTTACGAGTGTAACCTCCAAAAGGTTACAATCGATAATTTTTTTCCGAATGTAAATTCCAAAATGTAACATTAGGAAAAATAAAACAGTATACTCGGAAAAATAGGTATATCAATCTATCGAGCGCTATGCTCTATGTTAGAATCTACTTAATCAAGTTATCCAAGGAATCTAGTTAGTTCTTGTGTGCATAAAATATGTACAGGATCCTGAACAAAGCATGAGCACATCAAAGATGCTGAGAGTACATAAAAATGTCCCTATACCTTCTTTTTATGTCATGACACACCTAGAACAGTATAATTAAGTATCGATATTTAAAAAAAAAATAAAGAAAAAAAAATAGGCTATCAGCGGGAATCGAACCCGGGTCGCTGCGTTAGTAGTCAAGTGCCCGCAACGAAAGACTAACGTGGCATTGCTGAAGGGAATTGTAATGATAATTACTTTTAATACTATTGGTATCGTAAACTATCCCAAGCAAAGTCACCATTGGACTGGAGGTTACATTCGGGAAAAGTTTCAGGGTTACATTCGGGAATTTGTTTTACGAGTGTAACCTCCAAAAGGTTAAAATAGATAATTTTTTTTCAGAATGTAAATTCCAAAAAGTAACATTAGGAAAAATAGAACAGTATACTCGGAAAAAAGGTATATCAATCTATCGAGCGCTATGCTCTATGTTAGAATCTACTTAATCAAGTTATCCAAGGAATCTAGTTAGTTCTTGTGTGCATAAAATATGTACAGGATCCTGAACAAAGCATGAGCACATCAAAGATACTGAGAGTACATAAAAATGACCCTATACCTTCTTTTTATGTCATGACACACCTAGAACAGTATAATTAAGTATCGATATTTAAAAAAAAAAAAATAAAGAAAAAAAATAGGCTATCAGCGGGAATCGAACCCGGGTCGCTGCGTTAGTAGTCAAGTGCCCGCAACGAAAGACTAACGTGGCATTGCTGAAGGGAATTGTAATGAAAATTACTTTAAATACTATTGGTATCGGAAACTATCCCAAGCAAAGTCACCATCGGACTGGAGGTTACATTCGGGAAAAGCTTCAGGGTTACATTCGGGAATTTGTTTTACGAGTGTAACCTCCAAAAGGTTACAATCGATAATTTTTTTTCCGAATGTAAATTCCAAAAAGTAACATTAGAAAAAAAATAAAACAGTATACTCGGAAAAATAGGTATATCAATCTATCGAGCGCTATGCTCAATGTTAGAATCTACTTAATCAAGTTATCCAAGGAATCTAGTTAGTTCTTGTGTGCATAAAATATGTACAGGATCCTAAACAAAGCATGAGCATATCAAAGATGCTGAGAGTACATAAAAATTACCATATTTCTTCTTTTTATGTCATGACACACCAATAACAGTATAATTAAGTATCGATATTTTAAAAAAAAAATAAAGAAAAAAAAAGGCTATCAGCGGGAATCGAACCCGGGTCGCTGCGTTAGGAGTCAAGTGCCCGCAACGAAAGACTAACGTGGCATTGCTGAAGGGAATTGTAATGAAAATTACTTTTAATTATATTGGTATCGTAAACTATCCCAAGCAAAGTCACCATCGGACTGGAGGTTACATTCGGGAAAAGCTTCAGGGTTACATTCGGGAATTTGTTTTACGAGTGTAACCTCCAAAATGTTACAATCGATAATTTTTTTCCGAATGTAAATTCCAAAAAGTAACATTAGGAAAAATAAAACAGTATACTCGGAAAAAAAGGTATATCAATCTATCGAGCGCTATGCTCTATGTTAGAATCTACTTAATCAAGTTATCCAAGGAATCTAGTTAGTTCTTGTGTGCATAAAATATGTATAGGATCCTGAACAAAGCATGAGCACATCAACGATGCTGAGAGTACATAAAAATGTTCCTATACCTTCTTTTTATGTCATGACACACCTAGAACAGTATAATTAAGTATCGATATTTAAAAAAAAAATAAAGAAAAAAAAATAGGCTATCAGCGGGAATCGAACCCGGGTCGCTGCGTTAGTAGTCAAGTGCCCGCAACGAAAGACTAACGTGGCATTGCTGAAGGGAATTCTAATGATAATTACTTTTAATACTATTGGTATCGTAAACTATCCCAAGCAAAGTCACCATTGGACTGGAGGTTACATTCGGGAAAAGTTTCAGGGTTACATTCGGGAATTTGTTTTACGAGTGTAACCTCCAAAAGGTTAAAATAGATAATTTTTTTTCAGAATGTAAATTCCAAAAAGTAACATTAGGAAAAATAGAACAGTATACTCGGAAAAAAGGTATATCAATCTATCGAGCGCTATGCTCTATGTTAGAATCTACTTAATCAAGTTATCCAAGGAATCTAGTTAGTTCTTGTGTGCATAAAATATGTACAGGATCCTGAAGAAAGCATGAGCACATCAAAGATACTGAGAGTACATAAAAATGACCCTATACCTTCTTTTTATGTCATGACACACCTAGAACAGTATAATTAAGTATCGATATTTAAAAAAAAAAAATAAAGAAAAAAAATAGGCTATTAGCGGGAATCGAACCCGGGTCGCTGCGTTAGTAGTCAAGTGCCCGCAACGAAAGACTAACGTGGCATTGCTGAAGGGAATTGTAATGAAAATTACTTTAAATACTATTGGTATCGGAAACTATCCCAAGCAAAGTCACCATCGGACTGGAGGTTACATTCGGGAAAAGCTTCAGGGTTACATTCGGGAATTTGTTTTACGAGTGTAACCTCCAAAAGGTTACAATCGATAATTTTTTTTCCGAATGTAAATTCCAAAAAGTAACATTAGGAAAAATAAAACAGTATACTCGGAAAAATAGGTATATCAATCTATCGAGCGCTATGCTCAATGTTAGAATCTACTTAATCAAGTTATCCAAGGAATCTAGTTAGTTCTTGTGTGCATAAAATATGTACAGGATCCTAAACAAAGCATGAGCATATCAAAGATGCTGAGAGTACATAAAAATTACCATATTTCTTCTTTTTATGTCATGACACACCAATAACAGTATAATTAAGTATCGATATTTTAAAAAAAAAATAAAGAAAAAAAAAGGCTATCAGCGGGAATCGAACCCGGGTCGCTGCGTTAGGAGTCAAGTGCCCGCAACGAAAGACTAACGTGGCATTGCTGAAGGGAATTGTAATGAAAATTACTTTTAATTATATTGGTATCGTAAACTATCCCAAGCAAAGTCACCATCGGACTGGAGGTTACATTCGGGAAAAGCTTCAGGGTTACATTCGGGAATTTGTTTTACGAGTGTAACCTCCAAAATGTTACAATCGATAATTTTTTTCCGAATGTAAATTCCAAAAAGTAACATTAGGAAAAATAAAACAGTATACTCGGAAAAAAAGGTATATCAATCTATCGAGCGCTATGCTCTATGTTAGAATCTACTTAATCAAGTTATCCAAGGAATCTAGTTAGTTCTTGTGTGCATAAAATATGTATAGGATCCTGAACAAAGCATGAGCACATCAACGATGCTGAGAGTACATAAAAATGTTCCTATACCTTCTTTTTATGTCATGACACACCTAGAACAGTATAATTAAGTATCGATATTTAAAAAAAAAAAATAAAGAAAAAAAATAGGCTATCAGCGGGAATCGAACCCGGGTCGCTCAGTTAGTAGTCAAGTGCCCGCAACGAAAGACTAACGTGGCATTGCTGAAGGGAATTGTAATGAAAATTACTTTAAATACTATTGGTATCGGAAACTATCCCAAGCAAAGTCACCATCTGACTGGAGGTTACATTCGGGAAAAGCTTCAGTGTTACATTCGGGAATTTGTTTTACGAGTGTAACCTCCAAAAGGTTACAATCGATAATTTTTTTTCCGAATGTAAGTTCCAAAAAGTAACATTAGGAAAAATAAAACAGTATACTCGGAAAAATAGGTATATCAATCTATCGAGCGCTATGCTCTATGTTAGAATCTACTTAATCAAGTTATCCAAGGAATCTAGTTGGTTCTTGTGTGCATAAAATATGTACAGGATCCTGAACAAAGCATGAGCACATCAAAGATGCTGAGAGTACATAAAAATGTACCTATACCTTCTTTTTATGTCATGACACACCAAGAACAGTATAATTAAGTATCGATATAAAAAAAAAATAAAGAAAAAAAAAAGCTATCACCGGGAATCGAACCCGGGTCGCTGCGTTAGTAGTCAAGTGCCCGCAACGAAAGACTAACGTGGCATTGCTGAAGGGAATTGTAATGATAAATACTTTTAATACTATTGGTATCGTAAACTATCCCAAGCAAAGTCACCATTGGACTGGAGGTTACATTCGGGAAAAGTTTCAGGGTTACATTCGGGAATTTGTTTTACGAGTGTAACCTCCAAAAGGTTAAAATCGATAATTTTTTTTTCAGAATGTAAATTCCAAAAAGTAACATTAGGAAAAATAGAACAGTATACTCGGAAAAAAGGTATATCAATCTATCGAGCGCTATGCTCTATGTTAGAATCTACTTAATCAAGTTATCCAAGGAATCTAGTTAGTTATTGTGTGCATAAAATATGTACAGGATCCTGAACAAAGCATGAGCACATCAAAGATGCTGAGAGTACATAAAAATGTCCCTATACCTTCTTTTTATGTCATTACACACCAAGAACAGTATAATTAAGTATCGATATTAAAAAAAAAATAAATAAAAAAAAAAGTCTATCAGCGGGAATCGAACCCGGGTCGCTGCGTTAGTAGTCAAGTTCCCGCAACGAAAGACTAACGTTGCATTGCTGAAGGGAATTGTAATGAAAATTACTTTTAATACTATTGGTATCGTAAACTATCCCAAGCAAAGTCACCATCGGACTGGAGGTTACATTCGGGAAAAGCTTCAGGGTTACATTCGGGAATTTGTTTTACGAGTGTAACCTCCAAAAGGTTACAATCGATAATTTTTTTCCGAATGTAAATTCCAAAATGTAACATTAGGAAAAATAAAACAGTATACTCGGAAAAATAGGTATATCAATCTATCGAGCGCTATGCTCTATGTTAGAATCTACTTAATCAAGTTATCCAAGGAATCTAGTTAGTTCTTGTGTGCATAAAATATGTACAGGATCCTGAACAAAGCATGAGCACATCAAAGATGCTGAGAGTACATAAAAATGTCCCTATACCTTCTTTTTATGTCATGACACACCAAGAACAGTATAATTAAGTATCGATATTAAAAAAAAAAATAAAGAAAAAAATAGTCTATCAGCGGGAATCGAACCCAGGTCGCTGCGTTAATAGTCAAGTGCCCGCAACGAAAGACTAACGTGGAATTGCTGAAGGGGATTGTAATGAAAATTACTTTTAATACTATTGGTATCGTAAACTATCCCAAGCAAAGTCACCATCGGACTGGAGGTTACATTAGGGAAAAGCTTCAGGGTTACATTCGGGAATTTGTTTTATGAGTGTAACCTCCAAAAGGTTACAATCGATAATTTTTTTTCCGAATGTAAATTCCAAAAAGTAACATTAGGAAAAATAAAACAGTATACTCGGAAAAAAAGGTATATCAATCTATCGAGCGCTATGCTCTATGTTAGAATCTACTTAATCAAGTTATCCAAGGAATCTAGTTAGTTCTTGTGTGCATAAAATATGTACAGGATCCTGAACAAAGCATGAGCACATCAAAGATGCTGAGAGTACATAAAAATGTACCTATACCTTCTTTTTATGTCATGACACACCAAGAACAGTATAATTAAGTATCGATATAAAAAAAAAATAAAGAAAAAAAAAAGCTATCACCGGGAATCGAACCCGGATCGCTGCGTTAGTAGTCAAGTGCCCGCAACGAAAGACTAACGTGGCATTGCTGAAGGGAATTGTAATGATAATTACTTTCAATACTATTGGTATCGTAAACTATCCCAAGCAAAGTCACCATTGGACTGGAGGTTACATTCGGGAAAAGTTTCAGGGTTACATTCGGGAATTTGTTTTACGAGTGTAACCTCCAAAAGGTTAAAATCGATAATTTTTTTTAGAATGTAAATTCCAAAAAGTAACATTAGGAAAAATAGAACAGTATACTCGGAAAAAAGGTATATCAATCTATCGAGCGCTATGCTCTATGTTAGAATCTACTTAATCAAGTTATCCAAGGAATCTAGTTAGTTATTGTGTGCAAAAAATATGTACAGGATCCTGAACAAAGCATGAGCACATCAAAGATGCTGAGAGTACATAAAAATGTCCCTATACCTTCTTTTTATGTCATTACACACCAAGAACAGTATAATTAAGTATCGATATTAAAAAAAAAATAAATAAAAAAAAAAGTCTATCAGCGGGAATCGAACCCGGGTCGCTGCGTTAGTAGTCAAGTTCCCGCAACGAAAGACTAACGTTGCATTGCTGAAGGGAATTGTAATGAAAATTACTTTTAATACTATTGGTATCGTAAACTATCCCAAGCAAAGTCACCATCGGACTGGAGGTTACATTCGGGAAAAGCTTCAGGGTTACATTCGGGAATTTGTTTTACGAGTGTAACCTCCAAAAGGTTACAATCGATAATTTTTTTCCGAATGTAAATTCCAAAATGTAACATTAGGAAAAATAAAACAGTATACTCGGAAAAATAGGTATATCAATCTATCGAGCGCTATGCTCTATGTTAGAATCTACTTAATCAAGTTATCCAAGGAATCTAGTTAGTTCTTGTGTGCATAAAATATGTACAGGATCCTGAACAAAGCATGAGCACATCAAAGATGCTGAGAGTACATAAAAATGTCCCTATACCTTCTTTTTATGTCATGACACACCAAGAACAGTATAATTAAGTATCGATATTAAAAAAAAAAATAAAGAAAAAAATAGTCTATCAGCGGGAATCGAACCCGGGTCGCTGCGTTAGTAGTCAAGTGCCCGCAACGAAAGACTAACGTGGAATTGCTGAAGGGGATTGTAATGAAAATTACTTTTAATACTATTGGTATCGTAAACTATCCCAAGCAAAGTCACCATCGGACTGGAGGTTACATTAGGGAAAAGCTTCAGGGTTACATTCGGGAATTTGATTTATGAGTGTAACCTCCAAAAGGTTACAATCGATAATTTTTTTTCCGAATGTAAATTCCAAAAAGTAACATTAGGAAAAATAAAACAGTATACTCGGAAAAAAAGGTATATCAATTTATCGAGCTCTATGTTAGAATCTACTTAATCAAGTAATCCAAGGAATCTAGTTAGTTCTTGTGTGCATAAAATATGTACAGGATCCTGAACAAAGCATGAGCACATCAAAGATGCTGAGAGTACATAAAAATGTCCCTATACCTTCTTTTTATGTCATGACACACCAAGAACAATATAATTAATTATCGATATTTAACAAAAAAAAATAAAGAAAAAAAATAGGTTATCAGCGGGAATCGAACCCGGGTCGCTGCGTTAGTAGTCAAGTGCCCGCAACGAAAGACTAACGTGGAATTGCTGAAGGGGATTGTAATGAAAATTACTTTTAATACTATTGGTATCATAAACTATCCCAAGCAAAGTCACCATTGGACTGGAGGTTACATTCGGGAAAAGTTTCAGGGTTACATTCGGGAATTTGTTTTACGAGTGTAACCTCCAAAAGTTTAAAATCGATAATTTTTTTTCCGAATGTAAATTCCAAAAAGTAACATTAGGAAAAAAAGAACAGTATACTCGGAAAAAAGGTATATCAATCTATCGAGCGCTATGCTCTATGTTAGAATCTACTTAATCAAGTTATCCAAGGAATCTAGTTAGTTCTTGTGTGCATAAAATATGTACAGGATCCTGAAGAAAGCATGAGCACATCAAAGATACTGAGAGTACATAAAAATGACCGTATACCTTCTTTTTATGTCATGACACACCAAGAACAGTATAATTAAGTATCGATATTTAAACAAAAAAATAAAGAAAAAAAAATAGGCTATCAGAGGGAATCGAACCCGGGTCGCTGCGTTAGTAGTCAAGTGCCCGCAACGAAAGACTAACGTGGCATTGCTGAAGGGAATTGTAATGAAAATTACTTTTAATACTATTGGTATCGTAAACTATCCCAAGCAAAGTAACCATCGGACTGGAGGTTACATTCGGGAAAAGCTTCAGGGTTACATTCGGGAATTTGTTTTACGAGTGTAACCTCCAAAAGGTTACAATCGATAATTTTTTTTCCGAATGTAAATTCCAAAAAGTAACATTAGGAAAAATAGAACAGTATACTCGGAAAAAAAGGTATATCAATCTATCGAGCGCTATGCTCTATGTTAGAATCTACTTAATCAAGTTATCCAAGGAATCTAGTTAGTTCTTGTGTGCATAAAATATGTACAGGATCCTGAACAAAGCATGAGCACATCAAAGATGCTGAGAGTACATAAAAATGTCCCTATACCTTCTTTTTATGTCATGACACACCAAGAACAGTATAATTAAGTATCTATATTTAAAAAAAAATATAAAGAAAAAAAAATAGGCTATCAGCGGTAATCGAACCCGGGTCGCTGCGTTAGTAGTCAAGTGCCCGCAACGAAAGACTAACGTGGCATTGCTGAAGGGAATTGTAATGAAAATTACTTTTAATACTATTGGTATCAAAAACTATTCCAAGAAAAGTCACCATCGGACTGGAGGTTACATTCGGGAAAAACTTCAGGGTTACATTCGGGAATTTGTTTTACGAGTGTAACCTCCAAATGGTTACAATCGATAATTTTTTTTCCGAATGTAAATTCCAAAAAGTAACATTAGGAAAACTAAAACAGTATACTCGGAAAAAAAGGTATATCAATCTATCGAGCGCTATGCTCTATGTTAGAATCTACTTAATCAAGTTATCCAAAGAATCTAGTTAGTTCTTGTGTGCATAAAATATGTACAGGATCCTGAACAAAGCATGAGCACATCAAAGATGCTGAGAGTACATAAAAATGTCCCTATACCTTCTTTTTATGTCATGACACACCAAGAACAGTATAATTAAGTATCGATATTGAAAAAAAAAAATAAAGAAAAAAAAATAGGCTATCAGCGGGAATCGAACCCGGGTCGCTGCGTTAGTAGTCAAGTGCCCGCAACGAAAGACTAACGTGGCATTGCTGAAGGGAATTGTAATGAAGTGTAACCTCCAAAAGGTTACAATCGATAATTTTTTTTCCGAATGTAAATTGCAAAAAGTAACATTAGGAAAAATAAAACAGTATACTCGGAAAAATAGGTATATCAATCTATCGATCGCTATGCTCTATGTTAGAATCTACTTAATCAAGTTATCCAATGAATCTAGTTAGTTCTTGTGTGCATAAAATATGTACAGGATCCTGAACAAAGCATGAGCACATCAAATATACTGAGAGTACATAAAAATGACCCTATACCTTCTTTTTATGTCATGACACACCAAGAACAGTATAATTAAGTATCGATATTTAAAAAATAAAAAATAAAGAAAAAATTATAGGCTATCAGAGGGAATCGAACCCGGGTCGCTGCGTTAGTAGTCAAGTGCCCGCAACGAAAGACTAACGTGGCATTGCTGAAGGGAATTGTAATGAAGTGTAACCTCCAAAAGGTTACAATCGATAATTTTTTTTCCGAATGTAAATTGCAAAAAGTAACATTAGGAAAAATAAAACAGTATACTCGGAAAAATAGGTATATCAATCTATCGAGCGCTATGCTCTATGTTAGAATCTACTTAATCAAGTTATCCAAGGAATCTAGTTAGTTCTTGTGTGCATAAAATATTTACAGGATCCTGAACAGAGCATGAGCACATCAAGTATACTGAGAGTACATAAAAATGACCCTATACCTTCTTTTTATGTCATGACACACCAAGAACAGTATAATTAAGTATCGATATTTAAAAAAAAAAAAATAAAGAAAAACAAATAGGCTATCAGAGGGAATCGAACCCGGGTCGCTGCGTTAGTAGTCAAGTGCCCGCAACGAAAGACTAACGTGGCATTGCTGAAGGGAATTGTAATGAAAATTACTTTTAATACTATTGGTATCGTAAACTATCCCAAGCAAAGTCACCATCGGACTGGAGGTTACATTCGGGAAAAGCTTCAGGGTTACATTCGGGAATTTGTTTTACGAGTGTAACCTCCAAAAGGTTACAATCG
Source organism: Nematostella vectensis (assembly GCF_932526225.1). Taxonomy (NCBI): domain Eukaryota; kingdom Metazoa; phylum Cnidaria; class Anthozoa; order Actiniaria; family Edwardsiidae; genus Nematostella; species Nematostella vectensis. Next base: position 786,972 of record NC_064043.1, on the reverse strand, counting down.
ATAATTTTTTTCCGAATGTAAATTCCAAAACGTAACATCAGGAAAAATAAAACAGTATACTCGGAAAAAAAGGTATATCAATCTATCGAGCGCTATGCTCTATGTTAGAATCTACTTAATCAAGTTATCCAAGGAATCTAGTTAGTTCTTGTGTGCATAAAATATGTACAGGATCCTGAACAAAGCATGAGCACATCAAAGATGCTGAGAGTACATAAAAATGTCCCTATACCTTCTTTTTATGTCATGACACACCAAGAACAGTATAATTAAGTATCGATATTTAACAAAAAAAATAAAGAAAAAAAAATAGGCTATCAGCGGGATTCGAACCCGGGTCGCTGCGTTAGTAGTCAAGTGCCCGCAACGAAAGACTAACGTGGTATTGCTGAAGGGGATTTTAATGAAAATTACTTTTAATACTATTGGTATCATAAACTATCCCAAGCAAAGTCGCCATTGGACTGGAGGTTACATTCGGGAAAAGTTTCAGGGTTACATTCGGGAATTTGTTTTACGAGTGTAACCTCCAAAAGGTTACAATCGATAATTTTTTTTCCGAATGTAAATTCCAAAAAGTAACATTAGGAAAAATAAAACAGTATACTCGGAAAAATAGGTATATCAATCTATCGAGCGCTATGCTCTATGTTAGAATCTACTTAATCAAGTTATCCAAGGAATCTAGTTAGTTCTTGTGTGCATAAAATATTTACAGGATCCTGAACAAAGCATGAGCACATCAAATATACTGAGAGTACATAAAAATGACCCTATACCTTCTTTTTATGTCATGACACACCAAGAACAGTATAATTAAGTATCGATATTTAAAAAAAAAAAATAAAGAAAAACAAATAGGCTATCAGAGGGAATCGAACCCGGGTCGCTGCGTTAGTAGTCAAGTGCCCGCAACGAAAGACTAACGTGGCATTGCTGAAGGGAATTGTAATGAAACTTACTTTTAATACTATTGGTATCGTAAACTATCCCAAGCAAAGTCACCATCGGACTGGAGGTTACATTCGGGAAAAGCTTCAGGGTTACATTCGGGAATTTGTTTTACGAGTGTAACCTCCAAAAGGTTACAATCGATAATTTTTTTTCCGAATGTAAATTCCAAAAAGTAACATTAGGAAAGATAAAACAGTATACTCGGAAAAAAAGGTATATCAATCTATCGAGCGCTATGCTCTATGTTAGAATCTACTTAATCAAGTTATCCAAGGAATCTAGTTAGTTCTTGTGTGCATAAAATATGTACAGGATCCTGAACAAAGCATGAGCACATCAAAGATGCTGAGAGTACATAAAATGACCATATTTCTTCTTTTTATGTCATGACACACCAATAACAGTATAATTAAGTATCGATATTTAAAAAAAAAATAAAGAAAAAAAAAGGCTATCAGCGGGAATCGAACCCGGGTCGCTGCGTTAGTAGTCAAGTGCCCGCAACGAAAGACTAACGTGGCATTGCTGAAGGGAATTGTAATGAAAATTACTTTAAATTCTATTGGTATCGGAAACTATCCCAAGCAAAGTCACCATCGGATTGGAGGTTACATTCGGGAAAAGCTTCAGGGTTACATTCGGGAATTTGTTTTACGAGTGTAACCTCCAAAAGGTTACAATCGATAATTTTTTTTCCGAATGTAAATTCCAAAAAGCAACATTAGGAAAAAAAGAACAGTATACTCGGAAAAAAGGTATATCAATCTATCGAGCGCTATGCTCTATGTTAGAATCTACTTAATCAAGTTATCCAAGGAATCTAGTTAGTTCTTGTGTGCATAAAATATGTACAGGATCCTGAACAAAGCATGAGCACATCAAATATACTGAGAGTACATAAAAATGACCCTATACCTTCTTTTTATGTCATGACACACAAAGAACAGTATAATTAAGTATCGATATTAAAAAAAAAAATAAAGAAAAAAAAATAGGCTATCAGCGGGAATCGAACCCGGGTCGCTGCGTTAGTAGTCAAGTGCCCGCAACGAAAGACTAACGTGGCATTGCTGAAGGGAATTGTAATGAAGTGTAACCTCCAAAAGGTTACAATCGATAATTTTTTTTCCGAATGTAAATTCCAAAAAGTAACATTAGGAAAAATAAAACAGTATACTCGGAAAAATAGGTATATCAATCTATCGAGCGCTATGCTCTATGTTAGAATCTACTTAATCAAGTTATCCAAGGAATCTAGTTAGTTCTTGTGTGCATAAAATATGTGCAGGATCCTGAATAAAGCATGAGCACATCAAAGATGCTGAGAGTACATAAAAATGTCCCTATACCTTCTTTTTATGTCATGACACACCAAGAACAGTATAATTAAGTATCGATATTTAAAAAAAAAATAAAGAAAAAAAAATAGGCTATCAGCGGGAATCGAACCCGGGTCGCTGCGTTAGTAGTCAAGTGCCCGCAACGAAAGACTAACGTGGCATTGCTGAAGGGGATTGTAATGAAAATTACTTTTAATACTATTGGTATCATAAACTATCCCAAGCAAAGTCACCATTGGACTGGAGGTTACATTCGGGAAAAGTTTCAGGGTTACATTCGGGAATTTGTTTTACGAGTGTAACCTCCAAAAGGTTAAAATCGATATTTTTTTTTCCGAATGTAAATTCCAAAAAGTAACATTAGGAAAAATAGAACAGTATACTCGGAAAAAAAGGTATATCAATCTATCGAGCGCTATGCTCTATGTTAGAATCTACTTAATCAAGTTATCCAAGGAATCTAGTTAGTTCTTGTGTGCATAAAATATGTACAGGATCCTGAACAAAGCATGAGCACATCAAAGATACTGAGAGTACATAAAAATGACCCTATACCTTCTTTTTTTGTCATGACACACCAAGAACAGTATAATTAAGTATCGATATTTAAAAAAAAAAATAAAGAAAAAAAAATAGGCTATCAGCGGGAATCGAACCCGGGTCGCTGCGTTAGTAGTCAAGTGCACGCAACGAAAGACTAACGTGGCATTGCTGAAGGGAATTGTAATGAAAATTACTTTTAATACTATTGGTATCGTAAACTATCCCAAGCAAAGTCACCATCGGACTGGAGGTTACATTCGGGAAAAGCTTCAGGGTTACATTCGGGAATTTGTTTTACGAGTGTAACCTCCAAAAGGTTACAATCGATAATTTTTTTTCCGAATGTAAATTCCAAAAAGTAACATTAGGAAAAATAAAACAGTATACTCGGAAAAATAGGTATATCAATCTATCGAGCGCTATGCTCTATGTTAGAATCTACTTAATCAAGTTATCCAAGGAATCTAGTTAGTTCTTGTGTGCATAAAATATGTACAGGATCCTGAACAAAGCATGAGCACATCAAAGATGCTGAGAGTACATAAAAATGTCCCTATACCTTCTTTTTATGTCATGACACACCAAGAACAGTATAATTAAGTATCGATATTTAAAAAAAAAAATAAAGAAAAAAAAATAGGCTATCAGCGGGAATCGAACCCGGGTCGCTGCGTTAGTAGTCAAGTGCCCGCAACGAAAGACTAACGTGGCATTGCTGAAAGGAATTGTAATGAAAATTACTTTTAATACTATTGGTATCGTAAACTATCCCAAGCAAAGTCACCATCGGACTGGAGGTTACATTCGAGAAAAGCTTCAGGGTTACATTCGGGAATTTGTTTTACGAGTGTAACCTCCAAAAGGTTACAATCGATAATTTTTTTTCCGAATGTAAATTCCAAAAAGTAACATTAGGAAAAATAAAACAGTATACTCGGAAAAAAAGGTATATCAATCTATCGAGCGCTATGCTCTATGTTAGAATCTACTTAATCAAGTTATCCAAGGAATCTAGTTAGTTCTTGTGTGCATAAAATATGTACAGGATCCTGAACAAAGCATGAGCACATCAAAGATGCTGAGAGTACATAAAAATGTCCCTATACCTTCTTTTTATGTCATGACACACCAAGAACAGTATAATTAAGTATCGATATTTAAAAAAAAACAAAGAAAAAAAATTGGCTATCAGCGGGAATCGAACCCGTGTTGCTGCGTTAGTAGTCAAGTGCCCGCAACGAAAGACTAACGTGGCATTGCTGAAGGGAATTGTAATGAAAATTACTTTAAATACTATTGGTATCGTAAACTATCCCAAGCAAAGTCACCATCGGACTGGAGGTTACATTCGGGAAAAGCTTCAGGGTTACATTCGGGAATTTGTTTTACGAGTGTAACCTCCAAAAGGTTACAATCGATAATTTTTTTTCCGAATGTAAATTCCAAAAAGTAACATTAGGAAAAATAAAACAGTATACTCGGAAAAAAAGGTATATCAATCTATCGAGCGCTATGCTCTATGTTAGAATCTACTTAATCAAGTTATCCAAGGAATCTAGTTAGTTCTTGTGTGCATAAAATATGTACAGGATCCTGAACAAAGCATGAGCACATCAAAGATGCTGAGAGTACATAAAAATCTCCCTATACCTTTTTTTTATGTCATGACACACCAAGAACAGTATAATTAAGTATCGATATTAAAAAAAAAATAAAGAAAAAAAATTGGCTATCAGCGGGAATCGAACCCGGGTCGCTGCGTTAGTAGTCAAGTGCTCGCAACGAAAGACTAACGTGGCATTGCTGAAGGGAATTGTAATGAAAATTACTTTTAATACTATTGGTATCGTAAACTATCCCAAGCAAAGTCACCATCGGACTGGAGGTTACATTCGGGAAAAGCTTCAGGGTTACATTCGGGAATTTGTTTTACGAGTGTAACCTCCAAAAGGTTACAATCGATAAATTTTTTTCCGAATGTAAATTCCAAAAAGTAACATTAGGAAAAATAAAACAGTATACTCGGAAAAAAAGGTATATCAATCTATCGAGCGCTATGCTCTATGTTAGAATCTACTTAATCAAGTTATCCAAGGAATCTAGTTAGTTCTTGTGTGCATAAAATATGTACAGGATCCTGAACAAAGCATGAGCACATCAAAGATGCTGAGAGTACATAAAAATGTCCCTATACCTTCTTTTTATGTCATGACACACCAAGAACAGTATAATTAATTATCGATATTTAAAAAAAAACAAAGAAAAAAAATAGGCTATCAGCGGGAATCGAACCCGTGTTGCTGCGTTAGTAGTCAAGTGCCCGCAACGAAACGATGCTGAGAGTACATAAAAATCTCCCTATACCTTTTTTTTATGTCATGACACACAAAGAACAGTATAATTAAGTATCGATATTTAAAAAAAAATAAAGAAAAAAAATAGGCTATCAGCGGGAATCGAACCCGGGTCGCTGCGTTAGTAGTCAAGTGCTCGCAACGAAAGACTAACGTGGCATTGCTGAAGGGAATTGTAATGAAAATTACTTTTAATACTATTGGTATCGTAAACTATCCCAAACAAAGTCACCATCTGACTGGAGGTTACATTCGGGAAAAGCTTCAGGGTTACATTCGGGAATTTGTTTTACGAGTGTAACCTTTAAAAGGTTACAATCGATAATTTTTTTTCCAAATGTAAATTCCAAAAAGTAACATTAGGAAAAATAAAACAGTATACTCGGAAAAAAAGGTATATCAATCTATCGAGCGCTATGCTCTATGTTAGAATCTACTTAATCAAGTTATCTAAGGAATCTAGTTAGTTCTTGTGTGCATAAAATATGTACAGGATCCTGAACAAAGCATGAGCACATCAAAGATGCTGAGAGTACATAAAAAGGTCCCTATACCTTCCTTTTATGTCATGACACACCAAGAACAGTATAATTAAGTATCGATATTTAAAAAAACAAATAAAGAAAAAAAAATAGGCTATCAGCGGGAATCGAACCCGGGTCGCTGCGTTAGTAGTCAAGTGCCCGCAACGAAAGACTAACGTGGCATTGCTGAAGGGAATTGTAATGATAATTACTTTTAATACTATTGGTATCGTAAACTATCCCAAGCAAAGTCACCATCGGACTGGAGGTTACATTCGGGAAAAGCTTCAGGGTTACATTCGGGAATTTGTTTTACGAGTGTAACCTCCAAAATGTTACAATCGATAATTTTTTTTCCGAATGTAAATTCCAAAAAGTAACATTAGGAAAAATAAAACAGTATACTCGGAAAAAAAGGTATATCAATCTATCGAGCGCTATGATCTATGTTACAATCTACTTAATCAAGTTATCCAAGAAATCTAGTTAGTTCTTGTGTGCATAAAATATGTACAGGATCCTGAACAAAGCATGAGCACATCAAAGATGCTGAGAGTACATAAAAATGTCCCTATACCTTATTTTTATGTCATGACACACCAAGAACAGTATAATTAAGTATCGATATTTAAAAAAAAAAAAACAAAGAAAAAAAATAGGCTATCAGCAGGAATCGAACCCGGGTCGCTGCGTTAGTAGTCAAGTGCCCGCAACGAAAGACTAACGTGGCATTGCTGAAGGGAATTGTAATGAAAATTACTTTTAATACTATTGGTATCGTTAACTTTCCCAAGCAAAGTCACCATCGGACTGGAGGTTACATTCGGGAAAAGCTTCAGGGTTACATTCGGGAATTTGTTTTACGAGTGTAACCTCCAAAAGGTTACAATCGATAATTTTTTTTCCGAATGTAAATTCCAAAAAGTAACATTAGGAAAAATAAAACAGTATACTCGGAAAAAAAGGTATATCAATCTATCGAGCGCTATGCTCTATGTTAGAATCTACTTAATCAAGTTATCCAAGGAATCTAGTTAGTTCTTGTGTGCATAAAATATGTACAGGATCCTGAACAAAGCATGAGCACATCAAAGATGATGAGAGTACACAAAAATGTCCCTATACCTTCCTTTTATTTCATGACACACCAAGAACAGTATAATTAAGTATCGATATTTAAAAAAACAAATAAAGAAAAAAAATAGGCTATCAGCGGGAATCGAACCCGGGTCGCTGCGTTAGTAGTCAAGTGCCCGCAACGAAAGACTAACGTGGCATTGCTGAAGGGAATTGTAATGATAATTACTTTTAATACTATTGATATCGTAAACTATCCCAAGCAAAGTCACCATCGGACTGGAGGTTACATTCTGGAAAAGCTTCAGGGTTATATTCGGGAATTTGTTTTACGAGTTTATCCTCCAAAAGGTTACAATCGATAATTTTTTTTTCCGAATGTAAATTCCAAAAGGTAACATTAGGAAAAATAAAACAGTATACTCGGAAAAAAAGGTATATCAATCTATCGAGCGCTATGCTCTATGTTAGAATCTACTTAATCAAGTTATCCAAGGAATCTAGTTAGTTCTTGTGTGCATAAAATATGTACAGGATCCTGAACAAAGCATGAGCACATCAAAGATGCTGAGAGTACATAAAAATGTCCCTATACCTTCTTTTTATGTCATGACACACCAAGAACAGTATAATTCAGTATCGATATTTTAAAAAAAAAAAATAAAGAAAAAAAAAAGGCTATCAGCGGGAATCGAACCCGGGTCGCTACGTTAGGAGTCAAGTGCCCGCAACGAAAGACTAACGTGGCATTGCTGAAGGGAATTGTAATGATAATTACTTTTAATACTATTGATATCGTAAACTATCCCAAGCAAAGTCACCATCGGACTGGAGGTTACATTCTGGAAAAGCTTCAGGGTTACATTCGGGAATTTGTTTTACGAGTGTAACCTCCAAAAGGTTACAATCGATAATTTTTTTTCCGAATGTAAATTCCAAAAGGTAACATTAGGAAAAATAAAACAGTATACTCGGAAAAAAAGGTATATCAATCTATCGAGCGCTATGCTCTATGTTAGAATCTACTTAATCAAGTTATCCAAGGAATCTAGTTAGTTCTTGTGTGCATAAAATATGTACAGGATCCTGAACAAAGCATGAGCACATCAAAGATGCTGAGAGTACATAAAAATGTCCCTATACCTTCTTTTTATGTCAGGACACACCAATAACAGTTTAATTAAGTATCGATATTTAAAAAAATATATAGAAAAAAAATAGTCTATCAGCGGGAATCGAACCCGGGTCGCTGCGTTAGTAGTCAAGTGCCCGCAACGAAAGACTAACGTGGCATTGCTGAAGGGAATTGTAATGATAATTACTTTTAATACTATTGGTATCGTAAACTATCCCAAGCAAAGTCACCATCGGACTGGAGGTTACATTCGGGAAAAGCTTCAGGGTTACATTCGGGAATTTGTTTTACGAGTGTAACCTCCAAAAGGTTACAATCGATAATTTTTTTTCCGAATGTAAATCCCAAAAAGTAACATTAGGAAAAATAAAACAGTATACTCGGAAAAAAGGTATATCAATCTATCGAGCGCTATGCTCTATGTTAGAATCTACTTAATCAAGTTATCCAAGGAATCTAGTTAGTTCTTGTGTGCATAAAATATGTACAGGATCCTGAACAAAGCATGAGCACATCAAAGATGCTGAGAGTACATAAAAATGTCCCTATACCTTCTTTTTATGTCATGACACACCAAGAACAGTATAATTAAGTATCGATATTTAAAAAAAAAATAAAGAAAAAAAAATTAGGCTATCAGCGGGAATCGAACCCGGGTCGCTGCGTTAGTAGTCAAGTCAAGGAATCTAGTTAGTTCTTGTGTGCATAAAATATGTACAGGATCTTGAACAAAGTATGAGCACATCAAAGATGCTGAGAGTACATAAAAATCTCCCTATACCTTCTTTTTATGTCATGACACACCAAGAACAGTATAATTAAGTATCGATATTTAAAAAAAAATAAAGAAAAAAAAATAGGCTATCAGCGGGAATCGAACCCGGGTCGCTGCGTTAGTAGTCAAGTGCTCGCAACGAAAGACTAACGTGGCATTGCTGAAGGGAATTGTAACGAAAATTACTTTTAATACTATTGGTATCGTAAACTATCCCAAACAAAGTCACCATCTGACTGGAGGTTACATTCGGGAAAAGCTTCAGGGTTACATTCGGGAATTTGTTTTACGAGTGTAACCTTTAAAAGGTTACAATCGTTAATTTTTTTTCCGAATGTAAATTCCAAAAAGTAACATTAGAAAAAATAAAACAGTATACTCGGAAAAAAAGGTATATCAATCTATCGAGCGCTATGCTCTATGTTAGAATCTACTTAATCAAGTTATCCAAGGAATCTAGTTAGTTCTTGTGTGCATAAAATATGTACAGGATCCTGAACAAAGCATAAGCACATCAAAGATGCTGAGAGTACATAAAAATGTCCCTATACCTTCTTTTTATGTCATGACACAGCAAGAACAGTATAATTAAGTATCGATATTTAAAAAAAAATAAAGAAAAAAAATAGGCTATCAGCGGGAATCGAACCCGGGTCGCTGCGTTAGTAGTCAAGTGCCCGCAACGAAAGACTAACGTGGCATTGCTGAAGGGAATTGTAATGATAATTACTTTTAATACTATTGGTATCGTAAACTATCCCAAGCAAAGTCACCATCGGACTGGAGGTTACATTCGGGAAAAGCTTCAGGGTTACATTCGGGAATTTGTTTTACGAGTGTAACCTCCAAAAGGTTACAATCGATAATTTTTTTTCCGAATGTAAATCCCAAAAAGTAACATTAGGAAAAATAAAACAGTATACTCGGAAAAAAGGTATATCAATCTATCGAGCGCTATGCTCTATGTTAGAATCTACTTAATCAAGTTATCCAAGGAATCTAGTTAGTTCTTGTGTGCATAAAATATGTACAGGATCCTGAACAAAGCATGAGCACATCAAAGATGCTGAGAGTACATAAAAATGTCCCTATACCTTCTTTTTATGTCATAACACACCAAGAACAGTATAATTAAGTATCGATATTTAAAAAAAAAATAAAGAAAAAAAATTAGGCTATCAGCGGGAATCGAACCCGGGTCGCTGCGTTAGTAGTCAAGTCAAGGAATCTAGTTAATTCTTGTGTGCATAAAATATGTACAGGATCCTGAACAAAGCATGAGCACATCAAAGATGCTGAGAGTACATAAAAATCTCCCTATACCTTCTTTTTATGTCATGACACACCAAGAACAGTATAATTAAGTATCGATATTTAAAAAAAAATAAAGAAAAAAAAATAGGCTATCAGCGGGAATCGAACCCGGGTCGCTGCGTTAGTAGTCAAGTGCTCGCAACGAAAGACAACCGTGGCATTGCTGAAGGGAATTGTAATGAAAATTACTTTTAATACTATTGGTATCGTAAACTATCCCAAACAAAGTCACCATCTGACTGGAGGTTACATTCGGGAAAAGCTTCAGGGTTACATTCGGGAATTTGTTTTACGAGTGTAACCTTTAAAAGGTTACAATCGTTAATTTTTTTTCCGAATGTAAATTCCAAAAAGTAACATTAGAAAAAATAAAACAGTATACTCGGAAAAAAAGGTATATCAATCTATCGAGCGCTATGCTCTATGTTAGAATCTACTTAATCAAGTTATCCAAGGAATCTAGTTAGTTCTTGTGTGCATAAAATATGTACAGGATCCTGAACAAAGCATAAGCACATCAAAGATGCTGAGAGTACATAAAAATGTCCCTATACCTTCTTTTTATGTCATGACACACCAAGAACAGTATAATTAAGTATCGATATTTAAAAAAAAATAAAGAAAAAAAATAGGCTATCAGCGGGAATCGAACCCGGGTCGCTGCGTTAGTAGTCAAGTGCCCGCAACGAAAGACTAACGTGGCATTGCTTAAGGGTATTGTAATGAAAATTACTTTTAATACTATTGGTATCATAAACTATTCCAAGAAAAGTCACCATCGGACTGGAGGTTACATTCGGGAAAAGCTTCATGGTTACATTCGGGAATTTGTTTTACGAGTGTAACCTTTAAAAGGTTACAATCGTTAATTTTTTTTCCGAATGTAAAATCCAAAAAGTAACATTAGAAAAAATAAAACAGTATACTCGGAAAAAAAGGTATATCAATCTATCGAGCGCTATGCTCTATGTTAGAATCTACTTAATCAAGTTATCCAAGGAATCTAGTTAGTTCTTGTGTGCATAAAATATGTACAGGATCCTGAACAAAGCATAAGCACATCAAAGATGCTGAGAGTACATAAAAATGTCCCTATACCTTCTTTTTATGTCATGACACACCAAGAACAGTATAATTAAGTATCGATATTTAAAAAAACAAATAAAGAAAAAAAATAGGCTATCAGCGGGAATCGAACCCGGGTCGCTGCGTTAGTTGTCAAGTGCCCGCAACGAAAGACTAACGTGGCATTGCTGAAGGGAATTGTAATGATAATTACTTTTAATACTATTGGTATCGTAAACTATCCCAAGCAAAGTCACCATCGGACTGGAGGTTACATTCGGGAAAAGCTTCAGGGTTACATTCGGGAATTTGTTTTACGAGTGTAACCTCCAAAATGTTACAATCGATAATTTTTTTTCCGAATGTAAATTCCAAAAAGTAACATTAGGAAAAATAAAACAGTATACTCGGAAAAAAAGGTATATCAATCTATCGAGCGCTATGATCTATGTTACAATCTACTTAATCAAGTTATCCAAGGAATCTAGTTAGTTCTTGTGTGCATAAAATATGTACAGGATCCTGAACAAAGCATGAGCACATCAAAGATGCTGAGAGTACATAAAAATGTCCCTATACCTTATTTTTATGTCATGACACACCAAGAACAGTATAATTAAGTATCGATATTTAAAAAAAAAAAAAAACAAAGAAAAAAATAGGCTATCAGCGGGAATCGAACCCGGGTCGCTGCGTTAGTAGTCAAGTGCCCGCAACGAAAGACTAACGTGGCATTGCTGAAGGGAATTGTAATGAAAATTACTTTTAATACTATTGGTATCGTAAACTTTCCCAAGCAAAGTCACCATCGGACTGGAGGTTACATTCGGGAAAAGCTTCAGGGTTACATTCGGGAATTTGTTTTACGAGTGTAACCTCCAAAAGGTTACAATCGATAATTTTTTTTCCGAATGTAAATTCCAAAAAGTAACATTAGGAAAAATAAAACAGTATACTCGGGAAAAAAGGTATATCAATCTATCGAGCGCTATGCTCTATGTTAGAATCTACTTAATCAAGTTATCCAAGGAATCTAGTTAGTTCTTGTGTGCATAAAATATGTACAGGATCCTGAACAAAGCATGAGCACATCAAAGATGCTGAGAGTACACAAAAATGTCCCTTTACCTTCCTTTTATGTCATGACACACCAAGAACAGTATAATTAAGTATCGATATTTAAAAAAAAAAAACATAAAGAAAAAAAATAGGCTATCAGCGGGAATCGAACCCGGGTCGCTACGTTAGGAGTCAAGTGCCCGCAACGAAAGACTAACGTGACATTGCTGAAGGGAATTGTAATGATAATTACTTTTAATACTATTGATATCGTAAACTATCCCAAGCAAAGTCACCATCGGACTGGAGGTTACATTCTGGAAAAGCTTCAGGGTTACATTCGGGAATTTGTTTTACGAGTGTAACCTCCAAAAGGTTACAATCGATAATTTTTTTTCCGAATGTAAATTCCAAAAGGTAACATTAGGAAAAATAAAACAGTATACTCGGAAAAAAAGGTATATCAATCTATCGAGCGCTATGCTCTATGTTAGAATCTACTTAATCAAGTTATCCAAGGAATCTAGTTAGTTCTTGTGTGCATAAAATATGTACAGGATCCTGAACAAAGCATGAGCACATCAAAGATGCTGAGAGTACATAAAAATGTCCCTATACCTTCTTTTTATGTCATGACACACCAAGAACAGTATAATTAAGTATCGATATTTAAAAAGAAAAATAAAGAAAAAAAATTAGGCTATCAGCGGGAATCGAACCCGGGTCGCTGCGTTAGTAGTCAAGTCAAATAATCTAGTTAGTTATTTTGTGCATAAAATATGTACAGGATCCTGAACAAAGCATGAGCACATCAAAGATGCTGAGAGTACATAAAAATGTCCCTATACCTTTTTTTTATGTCATGACACACCAATAACAGTTTAATTAAGTATCGATATTTAAAAAAAATATATAGAAAAAAAAAATAGTCTATCAGCGGGAATCGAACCCGGGTCGCTGCGTTAGTAGTCAAGTGCCCGCAACGAAAGACTAACGTGGCATTGCTGAAGGGAATTGTAATGATAATTACTTTTAATACTATTGGTATCGTAAACTATCCCAAGCAAAGTCACCATCGGACTGGAGGTTACATTCGGGAAAAGCTTCAGGGTTACATTCGGGAATTTGTTTTACGAGTGTAACCTCCAAAAGGTTACAATCGATAATTTTTTTTTCCGAATGTAAATCCCAAAAAGTAACATTTGGAAAAATAAAACAGTATACTCGGAAAAAAAGGTATATCAATCTATCGAGCGCTATGCTCTATGTTAGAATCTACTTAATCAAGTTATCCAAGGAATCTAGTTAGTTCTTGTGTGCATAAAATATGTACAGGATCCTGAACAAAGCATGAGCACATCAAAGATGCTGCGAGTACATAAAAATGTCCCTATACCTTCTTTTTATGTCATGACACACCAAGAACAGTATTATTAAGTATCGATATTTAAAAAAAAAAATAAAGAAAAAAAATTAGGCTATCAGCGGGAATCGAACCCGGGTCGCTGCGTTAGTAGTCAAGTGCCCGCAACGAAAGACTAACGTGGCATTGCTGAAGGGAATTGTAATGAAAAATTACTTTTAATACTATTGGTATCGTAAACTATCCCAAGCAAAGTCACCATCGGACTGGAGGTTACATTAGGGAAAAGCTTCAGGGTTACATTCGGGAATTTGTTTTACGAGTGTAACCTCCAAAAGGTTACAATCGATGATTTTTTTTCCGAATGTAAATTCCAAAAAGTAACATTAGGAAAAATAAAACAGTATACTCGGAAAAAAAGGTATATCAATCTATCGAGCGCTATGCTCTATGTTAGAATCTACTTAATCAAGTTATCCAAGGAATCTAGTTAGTTCTTGTGTGCATAAAATATGTACAGGATCCTGAACAAAGCATGAGCACATCAAAGATGCTGAGAGTACATAAAAATGTCCCTATACCTTTTTTTATGTCATGACACACCAATAACAGTATAATTAAGTATCGATATTTAAAAAAAAAATAAGGAAAAAAAAATAGGCTATCAGCGGGAATCGAACCCGGGTCGCTGCGTTAGTAGTCAAGTGCCCGCAACGAAAGACTAACGTGGCATTGCTGAAGGGAATTGTAATGATAATTACTTTTAATACTATTGGTATCGTAAACTATCCCAAGCAAAGTCACCATCGGACTGGAGGTTACATTCGGGAAAAGCTTCAGGGTTACATTCGGGAATTTGTTTTACGAGTGTAACCTCCAAAAGGTTACAATCGATAATTTTTTTTTCCGAATGTAAATCCCAAAAAGTAACATTTGGAAAAATAAAACAGTATACTCGGAAAAAAAGGTATATCAATCTATCGAGCGCTATGCTCTATGTTAGAATCTACTTAATCAAGTTATCCAAGGAATCTAGTTAGTTCTTGTGTGCATAAAATATGTACAGGATCCTGAACAAAGCATGAGCACATCAAAGATGCTGAGAGTACATAAAAATGTCCCTATACCTTCTTTTTATGTCATGACACACCAAGAACAGTATTATTAAGTATCGATATTAAAAAAAAAAAATAAAGAAAAAAAAATTAGGCTATCAGCGGGAATCGAACCCGGGTCGCTGCGTTAGTAGTCAAGTGCCCGCAACGAAAGACTAACGTGGCATTGCTGAAGGGAATTGTAATAAAAATTACTTTTAATACTATTGGTATCGTAAACTATCCCAAGCAAAGTCACCATCGGACTGGAGGTTACATTAGGGAAAAGCTTCAGGGTTACATTCGGGAATTTGTTTTACGAGTGTAACCTCCAAAAGGTTACAATCGATGATTTTTTTTCCGAATGTAAATTCCAAAAAGTAACATTAGGAAAAATAAAACAGTATACTCGGAAAAAAAGGTATATCAATCTATCGAGCGCTATGCTCTATGTTAGAATCTACTTAATCAAGTTATCCAAGGAATCTAGTTAGTTCTTGTGTGCATAAAATATGTACAGGATCCTGAACAAAGCATGAGCACATCAAAGATGCTGAGAGTACATAAAAATGTCCCTATACCTTTTTTTATGTCATGACACACCAATAACAGTATAATTAAGTATCGATATTTAAAAAAAAAATAAGGAAAAAAAAATAGGCTATCAGCGGGAATCGAACCCGGGTCGCTGCGTTAGTAGTCAAGTGCCCGCAACGAAAGACTAACGTGGCATTGCTGAAGGGGATTGTAATGAAAATTACTTTTAATACTATTGGTATTGTAAACTATCCCAAGCAAAGTCACCATCGGACTGGAGGTTACATTCGGGAAAAGCTTCAGGGTTACATTCGGGAATTTTATTTTACTAGTGTAACCTCCAAAAGGTTACAATCGATAATTTTTTTCGAATGTAAATTCCAAAAAGTAACATTAGGAAAAAATAAAACAGTATACTCGGAAAAAAAGGTATATCAATCTATCGAGCGCTATGCTCTATGTTAGAATCTACTTAATCAAGTTATCCAAGGAATCTAGTTAGTTCTTGTGTGCATAAAATATGTACAGGATCCTGAACAAAGCATGAGCACATCAAAGATGCTGAGAGTACATGAAAATGTCCCTATACCTTCTTTTTATGTCATGACACACCAAGAACAGTATAATTAAGTATCGATATATAAAAAAAAATTAAGAAAAAAAAAATAGGCTATCAGCGGAAATCGAACCCGGGTCGCTGCGTTAGTAGTCAAGTGCCCGCAACGAAAGACTAACGTGGCATTGCTAAAGGGAATTGTAATGAAAAATTACTTTTAATACTATTGGTATCGTAAACTATCCCAAGCAAAGTCACCATCGGACTGGAGGTTACATTCGGGAAAAGCTTCTGGGTTACATTCGGGAATTTGTTTTACGAGTGTAACCTCCAAAAGGTTACAATCGATAATTTTTTTTCCGAATGTAAATTCCAAAAAGTAACATTAGGAGAAATAAAACAGTATACTCGGGAAAAAAGGTATATCAATCTATCGAGCGCTTTGCTCTATGTTAGAATCTACTTAATCAAGTTATCCAAGGAATCTAGTTAGTTCTTCTGTGCATAAAATATGTACAGGATCCTGAACAAAGCATGAGCACATCAAAGATGCCGAGAGTACATAAAAATGTCCCTATACCTTCTTTTTATGTCATGACACACCAAGAACAGTATAATTAAGTATCGATATTTAAAAAAAAAAAACAAAGAAAAAAAAATAGGCTATCAGCGGGAATCGAACCCGGGTTGCTGCGTTAGTAGTCAAGTGCCCGCAACGAAAGACTAACGTGGCATTGCTGAAGGGAATTGCAATGAACATTACTATAAATACTATTGGTATCGTAAACTATCCCAAGCAAAGTCACCATCGGACTGGAGGTTACATTCGGGAAAAGCTTCAGGGTTACATTCGGGAATTTGTTTTACGAGTGTAACCTCCAAAAGGTTACAATCGATAATTTTTTTTTCGAATGTAAATTCCAAAAAGTAACATTAGGAAAAATAAAACAGTATACTCGGAAAAAAAGGTATATCAATCTATCGAGCGCTATGCTCTATGTTAGAATCTACTTAATCAAGTTATCCAAGGAATCTAGTTAGTTCTTGTGTGCATAAAATATGTACAGGATCCTGAACAAAGCATGAGCACATCAAAGATGCTGAGAGTACATAAAAATGTCCCTATACCTTTTTTTTATGTCATGACACACCAAGAACAGTATAATTAAGTATCGATATTTAAAAAAAAATAAAGAAAAAAAATAGGCTATCAGCGGGAATCGAACCCGGGTCGCTGCGTTAGTAGTCAAGTGCCCGCAACGAAAGACTAACGTGGCATTGCTGAAGGGAATTGTAATGAAAATTACTTTTAATACTATTGGTATCGTAAACTATCCCAAGCAAAGTCACCATCGGACTGGAGGTTACATTCGGGAAAAGCTTCAGGGTTACATTCGGGAATTTGTTTTACGAGTGTAACCTCCATAAGGTTACAATCGATAATGTTTTTTCCGAATGTAAATTCCAAAAAGTAACATTAGGAAAAATAAAACAGTATACTCGGAAAAAATAGGTATATCAATCTATCGAGCGCTATGCTCTATGTTAGAATCTTCTTAATCAAGTTATCCAAGGAATCTAGTTAGTTTTTGTGTGCATAAAATATGTACAGGATCCTGAACAAAGCATGAGCACATCAAAGATGCTGAGAGTACATAAAAATGTCCCTATACCTTCTTTTTATGTCATGACACACCAAGAACAGTATAATTAAGTATCGATATTTAAAATAAAAACATAAAGAAAAAAAATTAGGCTATCAGCGTGAATCGAACCCGGGTCGCTGCGTTAGTAGTCAAGTGCCCGCAACGAAAGACTAACGTGGCATTGCTGAAGGGAATTGTAATAAAAATTACTATAAATACTATTGGTATCGTAAACTATCCCAAGCAAAGTCACCATCGGACTGGAGGTTACATTCGGGAAAAGCTTCAGGGTTACATTCGGGAATTTGTTTTACGAGTGTAACCTCCAAAAGGTTACAATCGATAATTTTTTTTTCGAATGTAAATTCCAAAAAGTAACATTAGGAAAAAATAAAACAGTATACTCGGAAAAAAAGGTATATCAATCTATCGAGCGCTATGCTCTATGTTAGAATCTACTTAATCAAGTTATCCAAGGAATCTAGTTAGTTCTTGTGTGCATAAAATATGTACAGGATCCTGAACAAAGCATGAGCACATCAAAGATGCTGAGAGTACATAAAAATGTCCCTATACCTTTTTTTTATGTCATGACACACCAAGAACAGTATAATTAAGTATCGATATTTAAAAAAAAATAAAAAAAATAAATAGGCTATCAGCGGGAATCGAACCCGGGTCGCTGCGTTAGTAGTCAAGTGCCCGCAACGAAAGACTAACGTGGCATTGCTGAAGGGAATTGTAGTGAAAATTACTTTTAATACTATTGGTATCGTAAACTATCCCAAGCAAAGTCACCATCGGACTGGAGGTTACATTCGGGAAAAGCTTCAGGGTTACATTAGGGAATTTGTTTTACGAGTGTAACCTCCATAAGGTTACAATCGATAATGTTTTTTCCGAATGTAAATTCCAAAAAGTAACATTAGGAAAAATAAAACAGTATACTCGGAAAAAATAGGTATATCAATCTATCGAGCGCTATGCTCTATGTTAGAATCTTCTTAATCAAGTTATCCAAGGAATCTAGTTAGTTTTTGTGTGCATAAAATATGTACAGGATCCTGAACAAAGCATGAGCACATCAAAGATGCTGAGAGTACATAAAAATGTCCCTATACCTTCTTTTTATGTCATGACACACCAAGAACAGTATAATTAAGTATCGATATTTAAAAAAAAACATAAAGAAAAAAAATTAGGCTATCAGCGGGAATCGAACCCGGGTCGCTGCAATAGTAGTCAAGTCAAGCAATCTAGTTAGTTCTTTTGTGCATAAAATATGTACAGGATCCTGAACAAAGCATGAGCACATCAAAGATGCTGAGAGTACATAAAAATGTCCCTATACCTTCTTTTTATGTCATGACACACCAAGAACAGTTTAATTAAGTATCGATATTTAAAAAAAAAAATATAGAAAAAAAAAAAAAGCTATCAGCGGGAATCGAACCCGGGTCGCTGCGTTAGTAGTCAAGTGCCCGCAACGAAAGACTAACGTGGCATTGGTGAAGGGAATTGTAATGATAATTACTTTTAATACTATTGGTATCGTAAACTATCCCAAGCAAAGTCACCATCGGACTGGAGGTTACATTCGGGAAAAGCTTCAGGGTTACATTCGGGAATTTGTTTTACGAGTGTAACCTCCAAAAGGTTACAATCGATATTTTTTTTTTCCGAATGTAAATCCCAAAAAGTAACATTTGGAAAAATAAAACAGTATACTCGGAAAAAAAGGTATATCAATCTATCGAGCGCTATGCTCTATGTTAGAATCTACTTAATCAAGTTATTCAAGGAATCTAGTTAGTTCTTGTGTGCATAAATTATATACAAGATCCTGAACAAAGCATGAGCACATCAAAGATGCTGAGAGTACATAAAAATGTCCCTATACCTTCTTTTTATGTCATGACACACCAAGAACAGTATTATTAAGTATCGATATTTAAAAAAAAAAATAAAGAAAAAAAATTAGGCTATCAGCGGGAATCGAACCCGGGTGGCTGCGTTAGTAGTCAAGTGCCCGCAACGAAAGACTAACGTGGCATTGCTGAAGGGAATTGTAATGAAAAATTACTTTTAATACTATTGGTATCGTAAACTATCCCAAGCAAAGTCACCATCGGACTGGAGGTTACATTAGGGAAAAGCTTCAGGGTTACATTCGGGAATTTGTTTTACGAGTGTAACCTCCAAAAGGTTACAATCGATGATTTTTTTTCCGAATGTAAATTCCAAAAAGTAACATTAGGAAAAATAAAACAGTATACTCGGAAAAAAAGGTATATCAATCTATCGAGCGCTATGCTCTATGTTAGAATCTACTTAATCAAGTTATCCAAGGAATCTAGTTAGTTCTTGTGTGCATAAAATATGTACAGGATCCTGAACAAAGCATGAGCACATCAAAGATGCTGAGAGTACATAAAAATGTCCCTATACCTTTTTTTATGTCATGACACACCAATAACAGTATAATTAAGTATCGATATTTAAAAAAAAAATAAGGAAAAAAAAATAGGCTATCAGCGGGAATCGAACCCGGGTCGCTGCGTTAGTAGTCAAGTGCCCGCAACGAAAGACTAACGTGGCATTGCTGAAGGGGATTGTAATGAAAATTACTTTTAATACTATTGGTATCGTAAACTATCCCAAGCAAAGTCACCATCGGACTGGAGGTTACATTCGGGAAAAGCTTCAGGGTTACATTCGGGAATTTTTTTTTACTAGTGTAACCTCCAAAAGGTTACAATCGATAATTTTTTTCGAATGTAAATTCCAAAAAGTAACATTAGGAAAAAATAAAACAGTATACTCGGAAAAAAAGGTATATCAATCTATCGAGCGCTATGCTCTATGTTAGAATCTACTTAATCAAGTTATCCAAGGAATCTAGTTAGTTCTTGTGTGCATAAAATATGTACAGGATCCTGAACAAAGCATGAGCACATCAAAGATGCTGAGAGTACATGAAAATGTCCCTATACCTTCTTTTTATGTCATGACACACCAAGAACAGTATAATTAAGTATCGATATATAAAAAAAAATTAAGAAAAAAAAAATAGGCTATCAGCGGAAATCGAACCCGGGTCGCTGCGTTAGTAGTCAAGTGCCCGCAACGAAAGACTAACGTGGCATTGCTAAAGGGAATTGTAATGAAAAATTACTTTTAATCCTATTGGTATCGTAAACTATCCCAAGCAAAGTCACCATCGGACTGGAGGTTACATTCGGGAAAAGCTTCAGGGTTACATTCGGGAATTTGTTTTACGAGTGTAACCTCCAAAAGGTTACAATCGATAATTTTTTTTCCGAATGTAAATTCCAAAAAGTAACATTAGGAGAAATAAAACAGTATACTCGGGAAAAAAGGTATATCAATCTATCGAGCGCTTTGCTCTATGTTAGAATCTACTTAATCAAGTTATCCAAGGAATCTAGTTAGTTCTTCTGTGCATAAAATATGTACAGGATCCTGAACAAAGCATGAGCACATCAAATATGCCGAGAGTACATAAAAATGTCCCTATACCTTCTTTTTATGTCATGACACACCAAGAACAGTATAATTAAGTATCGATATTTAAAAAAAAAAAACAAAGAAAAAAAAATAGGCTATCAGCGGGAATCGAACCCGGGTTGCTGCGTTAGTAGTCAAGTGCCCGCAACGAAAGACTAACGTGGCATTGCTGAAGGGAATTGTAATGAAAATTACTTTTAATACTATTGGTATCGTAAACTATCCCAAGCAAAGTCACCATCGGACTGGAGGTTACATTCGGGAAAAGCTTCAGGGTTACATTCGGGAATTTGTTTTACGAGTGTAACCTCCAAAAGGTTACAATCGATAATTTTTTTTCCGAATGTAAATTCCAAAAAGTAACATTAGGAGAAATAAAACAGTATACTCGGGAAAAAAGGTATATCAATCTATCGAGCGCTTTGCTCTATGTTAGAATCTACTTAATCAAGTTATCCAAGGAATCTAGTTAGTTCTTCTGTGCATAAAATATGTACAGGATCCTGAACAAAGCATGAGCACATCAAATATGCCGAGATTACATAAAAATGTCCCTATACCTTCTTTTTATGTCATGACACACCAAGAACAGTATAATTAAGTATCGATATTTAAAAAAAAAAAACAAAGAAAAAAAAATAGGCTATCAGCGGGAATCGAACCCGGGTTGCTGCGTTAGTAGTCAAGTGCCCGCAACGAAAGACTAACGTGGCATTGCTGAAGGGAATTGTAATGAAAATTACTATAAATACTATTGGTATCGTAAACTATCCCAAGCAAAGTCACCATCGGACTGGAGGTTACATTCGGGAAAAGCTTCAGGGTTACATTCGGGAATTTGTTTTACGAGTGTAACCTCCAAAAGGTTACAATCGATAACTTTTTTTTCGAATGTAAATTCCAAAAAGTAACATTAGGAAAAATAAAACAGTATACTCGGAAAAAAAGGTATATCAATCTATCGAGCGCTATGCTCTATGTTAGAATCTACTTAATCAAGTTATCCAAGGAATCTAGTTAGTTCTTGTGTGCATAAAATATGTACAGGATCCTGAACAAAGCATGAGCACATCAAAGATGCTGAGAGTACATAAAAATGTTCCTATACCTTTTTTTTATGTCATGACACACCAAGAACAGTATAATTAAGTATCGATATTTAAAAAAAAATAAAGAAAAAAAATAGGCTATCAGCGGGAATCGAACCCGGGTCGCTGCGTTAGTAGTCAAGTGCCCGCAACGAAAGACTAACGTGGCATTGCTGAAGGGAATTGTAATGAAAATTACTTTTAATACTATTGGTATCGTAAACTATCCCAAGCAAAGTCACCATCGGACTGGAGGTTACATTCGTGAAAAGCTTCAGGGTTACATTCGGGAATTTGTTTTACGAGTGTAACCTCCATAAGGTTACAATCGATAATGTTTTTTCCGAATGTAAATTCCAAAAAGTAACATTAGGAAAAATAAAACAGTATACTCGGAAAAAATAGGTATATCAATCTATCGAGCGCTATGCTCTATGTTAGAATCTTCTTAATCAAGTTATCCAAGGAATCTAGTTAGTTTTTGTGTGCATAAAATATGTACAGGATCCTGAACAAAGCATGAGCACATCAAAGATGCTGAGAGTACATAAAAATGTCCCTATACCTTCTTTTTATGTCATGACACACCAAGAACAGTATAATTAAGTATCGATATTTAAAAAAAAAACATAAAGAAAAAAAATTAGGCTATCAGCGTGAATCGAACCCGGGTCGCTGCAATAGTAGTCAAGTCAAGCAATCTAGTTAGTTCTTTTGTGCATAAAATATGTACAGGATCCTGAACAAAGCATGAGCACATCAAAAATGCTGAGAGTACATAAAAATGTCCCTATACCTTCTTTTTATGTCATGACACACCAAGAACAGTTTAATTAAGTATCGATATTTAAAAACAAAATATAGAAAAAAAAAATAGGCTATCAGCGGGAATCGAACCCGGGTCGCTGCGTTAGTAGTCAAGTGCCCGCAACGAAAGACTAACGTGGCATTGCTGAAGGGAATTGTAATGAAAATTACTATAAATACTATTGGTATCGTAAACTATCCCAAGCAAAGTCACCATCGGACTGGAGGTTACATTCGGGAAAAGCTTCAGGGTTACATTCGGGAATTTGTTTTACGAGTGTAACCTCCAAAAGGTTACAATCGATAATTTTTTTTTCGAATGTAAATTCCAAAAAGTAACATTAGGAAAAATAAAACAGTATACTCGGAAAAAAAGGTATATCAATCTATCGAGCGCTATGCTCTATGTTAGAATCTACTTAATCAAGTTATCCAAGGAATCTAGTTAGTTCTTGTGTGCATAAAATATGTACAGGATCCTGAACAAAGCATGAGCACATCAAAGATGCTGAGAGTACATAAAAATGTCCCTATACCTTTTTTTTATGTCATGACACACCAAGAACAGTATAATTAAGTATCGATATTTAAAAAAAAATAAAGAAAAAAAATAGGCTATCAGCGGGAATCGAACCCGGGTCGCTGCGTTAGTAGTCAAGTGCCCGCAACGAAAGACTAACGTGGCATTGCTGAAGGGAATTGTAATGAAAATTACTTTTAATACTATTGGTATCGTAAACTATCCCAAGCAAAGTCACCATCGGACTGGAGGTTACATTCGGGAAAAGCTTCAGGGTTACATTCGGGAATTTGTTTTACGAGTGTAACCTCCATAAGGTTACAATCGATAATGTTTTTTCCGAATGTAAATTCCAAAAAGTAACATTAGGAAAAATAAAACAGTATACTCGGAAAAAATAGGTATATCAATCTATCGAGCGCTATGCTCTATGTTAGAATCTTCTTAATCAAGTTATCCAAGGAATCTAGTTAGTTTTTGTGTGCATAAAATATGTACAGGATCCTGAACAAAGCATGAGCACATCAAAGATGCTGAGAGTACATAAAAATGTCCCTATACCTTCTTTTTTTGTCATGACACACCAAGAACAGTATAATTAAGTATCGATATTTAAAAAAAAAACATAAAGAAAAAAAATTAGGCTATCAGCGTGAATCGAACCCGGGTCGCTGCAATAGTAGTCAAGTCAAGCAATCTAGTTAGTTCTTTTGTGCATAAAATATGTACAGGATCCTGAACAAAGCATGAGCACATCAAAGATGCTGAGAGTACATAAAAATGTCCCTATACCTTCTTTTTATGTCATGACACACCAAGAACAGTTTAATTAAGTATCGATATTTAAAAAAAAAATATAGAAAAAAAAAAATAGGCTATCAGCGGGAATCGAACCCGGGTCGCTGCGTTAGTAGTCAAGTGCCCGCAACGAAAGACTAACGTGGCATTGCTGAAGGGAATTGTAATGAAAATTACTATAAATACTATTGGTATCGTAAACTATCCCAAGCAAAGTCACCATCGGACTGGAGGTTACATTCGGGAAAAGCTTCAGGGTTACATTCGGGAATTTGTTTTACGAGTGTAACCTCCAAAAGGTTACAATCGATAATTTTTTTTTCGAATGTAAATTCCAAAAAGTAACATTAGGAAAAATAAAACAGTATACTCGGAAAAAATAGGTATATCAATCTATCGAGCGCTATGCTCTATGTTAGAATCTTCTTAATCAAGTTATCCAAGGAATCTAGTTAGTTTTTGTGTGCATAAAATATGTACAGGATCCTGAACAAAGCATGAGCACATCAAAGATGCTGAGAGTACATAAAAATGTCCCTATACCTTCTTTTTTTGTCATGACACACCAAGAACAGTATAATTAAGTATCGATATTTAAAAAAAAAACATAAAGAAAAAAAAGTAGGCTATCAGCGTGAATCGAACCCGGGTCGCTGCAATAGTAGTCAAGTCAAGCAATCTAGTTAGTTCTTTTGTGCATAAAATATGTACAGGATCCTGAACAAAGCATGAGAACATCAAAGATGCTGAGAGTACATAAAAATGTCCCTATACCTTCTTTTTATGTCATGACACACCAAGAACAGTTTAATTAAGTATCGATATTTAAAAAAAAAAATATAGAAAAAAAAAATAGGCTATCAGCGGGAATCGAACCCGGGTCGCTGCGTTAGTAGTCAAGTGCCCGCAACGAAAGACTAACGTGGCATTGCTGAAGGGAATTGTAATGAAAATTACTATAAATACTATTGGTATCGTAAACTATCCCAAGCAAAGTCACCATCGGACTGGAGGTTACATTCGGGAAAAGCTTCAGGGTTACATTCGGGAATTTGTTTTACGAGTGTAACCTCCAAAAGGTTACAATCGATAATTTTTTTTTCGAATGTAAATTCCAAAAAGTAACATTAGGAAAAATAAAACAGTATACTCGGAAAAAAAGGTATATCAATCTATCGAGCGCTATGCTCTATGTTAGAATCTACTTAATCAAGTTATCCAAGGAATCTAGTTAGTTCTTGTGTGCATAAAATATGTACAGGATCCTGAACAAAGCATGAGCACATCAAAGATGCTGAGAGTACATAAAAATGTCCCTATACCTTTTTTTTATGTCATGACACACCAAGAACAGTATAATTAAGTATCGATATTTAAAAAAAAAAAAAGAAAAAAAATAGGCTATCAGCGGGAATCGAACCCGGGTCGCTGCGTTAGTAGTCAAGTGCCCGCAACGAAAGACTAACGTGGCATTGCTGAAGGGAATTGTAATGAAAATTACTTTTAATACTATTGGTATCGTAAACTATCCCAAGCAAAGTCACCATCGGACTGGAGGTTACATTCGGGAAAAGCTTCAGGGTTACATTCGGGAATTTGTTTTACGAGTGTAACCTCCATAAGGTTACAATCGATAATGTTTTTTCCGAATGTAAATTCCAAAAAGTAACATTAGGAAAAATAAAACAGTATACTCGGAAAAAATAGGTATATCAATCTATCGAGCGCTATGCTCTATGTTAGAATCTTCTTAATCAAGTTATCCAAGGAATCTAGTTAGTTTTTGTGTGCATAAAATATGTACAGGATCCTGAACAAAGCATGAGCACATCAAAGATGCTGAGAGTACATAAAAATGTCCCTATACCTTCTTTTTTTGTCATGACACACCAAGAACAGTATAATTAAGTATCGATATTTAAAAAAAAAACATAAAGAAAAAACATTAGGCTATCAGCGTGAATCGAACCCGGGTCGCTGCAATAGTAGTCAAGTCAAGCAATCTAGTTAGTTCTTTTGTGCATAAAATATGTACAGGATCCTGAACAAAGCATGAGCACATCAAAAATGCTGAGAGTACATAAAAATGTCCCTATACCTTCTTTTTATGTCATGACACACCAAGAACAGTTTAATTAAGTATCGATATTTAAAAAAAAAATATAGAAAAAAAAAAAATAGGCTATCAGCGGGAATCGAACCCGGGTCGCTGCGTTAGTAGTCAAGTGCCCGCAACGAAAGACTAACGTGGCATTGCTGAAGGGAATTGTAATGAAAATTACTATAAATATTATTGGTATCGTAAACTATCCCAAGCAAAGTCACCATCGGACTGGAGGTTACATTCGGGAAAAGCTTCAGGGTTACATTCGGGAATTTGTTTTACGAGTGTAACCTCCAAAAGGTTACAATCGATAATTTTTTTTTCGAATGTAAATTCCAAAAAGTAACATTAGGAAAAATAAAACAGTATACTCGGAAAAAAAGGTATATCAATCTATCGAGCGCTATGCTCTATGTTAGAATCTACTTAATCAAGTTATCCAAGGAATCTAGTTAGTTCTTGTGTGCATAAAATATGTACAGGATCCTGAACAAAGCATGAGCACATCAAAGATGATGAGAGTACATAAAAATGTTCCTATACCTTTTTTTTATGTCATGACACACCAAGAACAGTATAATTAAGTATCGATATTTAAAAAAAAATAAAGAAAAAAAATAGGCTATCAGCGGGAATCGAACCCGGGTCGCTGCGTTAGTAGTCAAGTGCCCGCAACGAAAGACTAACGTGGCATTGCTGAAGGGAATTGTAATTAAAATTACTTTTAATACTATTGGTATCGTAAACTATCCCAAGCAAAGTCAACATCGGACTGGAGGTTACATTCGGGAAAAGCTTCAGGGTTACATTCGGGAATTTGTTTTACGAGTGTAACCTCCATAAGGTTACAATCGATAATGTTTTTTCCGAATGTAAATTCCAAAAAGTAACATTAGGAAAAATAAAACAGTATACTCGGAAAAAATAGGTATATCAATCTATCGAGCGCTATGCTCTATGTTAGAATCTTCTCAATCAAGTTATACAAGGAATCTAGTTAGTTTTTGTGTGCATAAAATATGTACAGGATCCTGAACAAAGCATGAGCACATCAAAGATGCTGAGAGTACATAAAAATGTCACTATACCTTCTTTTTATGTCATGACACACCAAGAACAGTATAATTAAGTATCGATATTTAAAAAAAAACATAAAGAAAAAAAATTAGGCTATCAGCGGGAATCGAACCCGGGTCGCTGCAATAGTAGTCAAGTCAAGCAATCTAGTTAGTTC
Source organism: Nematostella vectensis (assembly GCF_932526225.1). Classification (NCBI taxonomy): domain Eukaryota; kingdom Metazoa; phylum Cnidaria; class Anthozoa; order Actiniaria; family Edwardsiidae; genus Nematostella; species Nematostella vectensis. The sequence continues at coordinate 759,557 of NC_064043.1, read as the reverse complement.
TTTTGTGCATAAAATATGTACAGGATCCTGAACAAAGCATGAGCACATCAAAGATGCTGAGAGTACATAAAAATGTCCCTATACCTTCTTTTTATGTCATGACACACCAAGAACAGTTTAATTAAGTATCGATATTTAAAAAAAAAATATAGAAAAAAAAAATAGGCTATCAGCGGGAATCGAACCCGGGTCGCTGCGTTAGTAGTCAAGTGCCCGCAACGAAAGACTAACGTGGCATTGGTGAAGGGAATTGTAATTATAATTACTTTTAATACTATTGGTATCGTAAACTATCCCAAGCAAAGTCACCATCGGACTGGAGGTTACATTCGGGAAAAGCTTCAGGGTTACATTCGGGAATTTGTTTTACGAGTGTAACCTACAAAAGGTTACAATCGATAATTTTTTTTCCGAATGTAAATTCCAAAAAGTAACATTAGGAAAAATAAAACAGTATACTCGGACAAAAAGGTATATCAATCTATCGAGCGCTATGCTCTATGTTAGAGTCTACTTAATCAAGTTATCCAAGGAATCTAGTTAGTTCTTGTGTGCATAAAATATGTACAGGATCCTGAACAAAGCATGAGCACATCAAAGATGCTGAGAGTACATAAAATGTCCCTATACCTTCTTTTAATGTCATGACACACCAAGAACAGTATAATTAAGTATCGATATTTAAAAAAAAAAATAAAGAAAAAAAAAATAGGCTATCAGCGGGAATCGAACCCGGGTCGCTGCGTTAGTAGTCAAGTGCCCGCAACGAAAGACTAACGTGGCATTGGTGAAGGGAATTGTAATTATAATTACTTTTAATACTATTGGTATCGTAAACTATCCCAAGCAAAGTCACCATCGGACTGGAGGTTACATTCGGGAAAAGCTTCAGGGTTACATTCGGGAATTTGTTTTACGAGTGTAACCTACAAAAGGTTACAATCGATAATTTTTTTTCCGATTGTAAATTCCAAAAAGTAACATTAGGAAAAATAAAACAGTATACTCGGACAAAAAGGTATATCAATCTATCGAGCGCTATGCTCTATGTTAGAGTCTACTTAATCAAGTTATCCAAGGAATCTAGTTAGTTCTTGTGTGCATAAAATATGTACAGGATCCTGAACAAAGCATGAGCACATCAAAGATGCTGAGAGTACATAAAATGTCCCTATACCTTCTTTTAATGTCATGACACACCAAGAACAGTATAATTAAGTATCGATATTTAAAAAAAAAAAACAAAGAAAAAAAAATAGGCTATCAGCAGGAATCGAACCCGGGTGGCTGCGTTAGTAGTCAAGTGCCCGCAACGAAAGACTAACGTGGCATTGCTGAAGGGAATTGTAATGAAAATTACTTTTAATACTATTGGTATCGTAAACTATCCCAAGCAAAGTCACCATCGGACTGGAGGTTACATTCGGGAAAAGCTTCAGGGTTACATTCGGGAATTTGTTTTACGAGTGTAACCTCCAAAAGGTAACAATCGATAATTTTTTCCGAATGTAAATTCCAAAAAGTAACATTAGGAAAAATAAAACAGTATACTCGGAAAAAAAGGTATATCAATCTATCGAGCGCTATGCTCTATGTTAGAATCTACTTAATCAAGTTATCCAAGGAATCTAGTTAGTTCTTGTGTGCATAAAATATGTACAGGATCCTGAACAAAGCATGAGCACATCAAAGATGCTGAGAGTACATAAAAATGTCCCTATACCTTCTTTTTATGTCATGACACACCAAGAACAGTATAAATAAGTATCGATATTTAAAAAAAAAAAACAAAAAAAAAAAGGCTATCAGCGGGAATCGAACCCGGGTAGCTGCGTTAGTAGTCAAGTGCCCGCAAGGAAAGACTAACGTGGCATTGCTGAAGGGAATTGTAATGAAAATTACTTTTAATACTATTGGTATCGTAAACTATCCCAAGCAAAGTCACCATCGGACTGGAGGTTACATTCGGGAAAAGCTTCAGGGTTACATTCGAGAATTTGTTTTACGTGTGTAACCTCCAAAAGGTTACAATCGATAATTTTTTTTCCGAATGTAAATTCCAAAAAGTATTATTAGGAAAAATAAAACAGTATACTCGGAAAAAAAGGTATATCAATCTATCGAGCGCTATGCTCTATGTTAGAATCTACTTAATCAAGTTATCCAAGGAATCTAATAAATTCTTTTTGTGCATAGAATATGTACAGGATCCTGAACAAAGCATGAGCACATCAAAGATGCTGAGAGTACATAAAAAATGTCCCTATACCTTCTTTTTATGTCATGACACACCAAAAACAGTATAATTAAGTATCGATATTTAAAAAAAAAATAAAGAAAAAAAATAGTCTATCAGCGGGAATCGAACCCGGGTCGCTGCGTTAGTAGTCAAGTGCCTGCAACGAAAGACTAACGTGGCATTGCTGAAGGGAATTGTAATGAAAATTACTTTTAATACTATTGGTATCGTAAACTATCCCAAGAAAAGTCACCATCGGAATGGAGGTTACATTCGGGAAAAGCTTCAGGGTTACATTCGGGAATTTGTTTTGCGAGTGTAACCTCCAAAAGGTTACAATCGATATTTTTTTTTCCGAATGTAAATTCCAAAAAGTAACATTAGGAAAAATAAAACAGTATACTCAGAAAAAAAGGTATATCAATCTATCGAGCGCTATGCTCTATGTTAGAATCTACTTAATCAAGTTATCCAAGGAATCGAGTTAGTTCTTGTGTGCATAAAATATGTACAGGATCCTGAACAAAGCATGAGCACATCAAAGATGCTGAGAGTACATAAAAATGTCCCTATACCTTCTTTTTATGTCATGACACACCAAGAACAGTATAATTAAGTATCGATATTTAAAAAAAAAAAAAAATAAAGAAAAAAAATTAGGCTATCAGCGGGAATCGAACCCGGGTCGCTGCGTTAGTAGTCAAGTCAAGGAATCTAGTTAGTTCTTGTGTGCATAAAATATGTACAGGATCCTGAACAAAGCATGAGCACATCAAAGATGCTGAGAGTACATAAAAATGTCCCTATACCTTCCTTTTATGTCATGACACACCAAGAACAGTATAATTAAGTATCGATATTTAAAAAAAAAAATAAAGAAAAAAAAAATAGGCTATCAGCGGGAATCGAACCCGGGTCGCTGCGTTAGTAGTCAAGTGCCCGCAACGAAAGACTAACGTGGCATTGCTGAAGGGAATTGTAATGATAATTACTTTTAATACTATTGGTATCGTAAACTATCCCAATCAAAGTCACCATCGGACTGGAGGTTACATTCGGGAAAAGCTTCAGGGTTACATTCGGGAATTTGTTTTACGAGTGTAACCTCCAAAAGGTTACAATCGATAATTTTTTTTCAGAATGTAAATTCCAAAAAGTAACATTAGGAAAAATAAAACAGTATACTCGGAAAAAAAGGTATATCAATCTATCGAGCGCTATGCTCTATGTTACAATCTACTTAATCAAGTTATCCAAGGAATCTAGTTAGTTCTTGTGTGCATAAAATATGTACAGGATCCTGAACAAAGCATGAGCACATCAAAGATGCTGAGAGTACATAAAAATGTCCCTATACCTTCTTTTTATGTCATAACACACCAAGAACAGTATAATTAAGTATCGATATTTAAAAAAAAAAAAAAAAAAAATAGGCTATCAGCGGGAATCGAACCCGGGTCGCTGCGTTAGTAGTCAAGTGCCCGCAACGAAAGACTAACGTGGCATTGCTGAATGGAATTGTAATGAAAATTACTTTTAATACTATTGGTATCGTGAACTATCCCAAGCAAAGTCACCATCGGACTGGAGGTTACATTCGGGAAAAGCTTCAGGGTTACATTCGGGAATTTGTTTTACGAGTGTAACCTCCATAAGGTTACAATCGATAATGTTTTTTCCCAATGTAAATTCCAAAAAGTAACATTAGGAAAAATAAAACAGTATACTCGGAAAAAATAGGTATATCAATCTATCGAGCGCTATGCTCTATGTTAGAATCTTCTTAATCAAGTTATCCAAGGAATCTAGTTAGTTTTTGTGTGCATAAAATATGTACAGGATCCTGAACAAAGCATGAGCACATCAAAGATGCTGAGAGTACATAAAAATGTCCCTATACCTTCTTTTTATGTCATGACACACCAAGAACAGTATAATGAGGTATCGATATTTAAAAAAAAACATAAAGAAAAAAAATTAGGCTAGCAGCGGGAATCGAACCCGGGTCGCTGCAATAGTAGTCAAGTCAAGCAATCTAGTTAGTTCTTTTGTGCATAAAATATGTACAGGATCCTGAACAAAGCATGAGCACATCAAAGATGCTGAGAGTACATAAAAATGTCCCTATACCTTCTTTTTATGTCATGACACACCAAGAACAGTTTAATTAAGTATCGATATTTAAAAAAAAAATATAGAAAAAAAAAATAGGCTATCAGCGGGAATCGAACCCGGGTCGCTGCGTTAGTAGTCAAGTGCCCGCAACGAAAGACTAACGTGGCATTGCTGAAGGGAATTGTAATGAAAATTACTATAAATACTATTGGTATCGTAAACTATCCCAAGCAAAGTCACCATCGGACTGGAGGTTACATTCGGGAAAAGCTTCAGGGTTACATTCGGGAATTTGTTTTACGAGTGTAACCTCCAAAAGGTTACAATCGATAATTTTTTTTTCGAATGTAAATTCCAAAAAGTAACATTAGGAAAAATAAAACAGTATACTCGGAAAAAAAGGTATATCAATCTATCGAGCGCTATGCTCTATGTTAGAATCTACTTAATCAAGTTATCCAAGGAATCTAGTTAGTTCTTGTGTGCATAAAATATGTACAGGATCCTGAACAAAGCATGAGCACATCAAAGATGCTGAGAGTACATAAAAATGTCCCTATACCTTTTTTTTATGTCATGACACACCAAGAACAGTATAATTAAGTATCGATATTTAAAAAAAAATAAAGAAAAAAAATAGGCTATCAGCGGGAATCGAACCCGGGTCGCTGCGTTAGTAGTCAAGTGCCCGCAACGAAAGACTAACGTGGCATTGCTGAAGGGAATTGTAATGAAAATTTTGTTTTAATACTATTGGTATCGTAAACTATCCCAAGCAAAGTCACCATCGGACTGGAGGTTACATTCGGGAAAAGCTTCAGGGTTACATTCGGGAATTTGTTTTACGAGTGTAACCTCCATAAGGTTACAATCGATAATGTTTTTTCCGAATGTAAATTCCAAAAAGTAACATTAGGAAAAATAAAATAGTATACTCGGAAAAAATAGGTATATCAATCTATCGAGCGCTATGCTCTATGTTAGAATCTTCTTAATCACGTTATCCAAGGAATCTAGTTAGTTTTTGTGTGCATAAAATATGTACAGGATCCTGAACAAAGCATGAGCACATCAAAGATGCTGAGAGTACATAAAAATGTCCCTATACCTTCTTTTTATGTCATGACACACCAAGAACAGTATAATTAAGTATCGATATTTAAAAAAAAACATAAAGAAAAAAAATTAGGCTATCAGCGGGAATCGAACCCGGGTCGCTGCAATAGTAGTCAAGTCAAGCAATCTAGTTAGTTCTTTTGTGCATAAAATATGTACAGGATCCTGAACAAAGCATGAGCACATCAAAGATGCTGAGAGTACATAAAAATGTCCCTATACCTTCTTTTTATGTCATGACACACCAAGAACAGTTTAATTAAGTATCGATATTTAAAAAAAAAATATAGAAAAAAAAAATAGGCTATCAGCGGGAATCGAACCCGGGTCGCTGCGTTAGTAGTCAAGTGCCCGCAACGAAAGACTAACGTGGCATTGGTGAAGGGAATTGTAATGATAATTACTTTTAATACTATTGGTATCGTAAACTATCCCAAGCAAAGTCACCATCGGACTGGAGGTTACATTCGGGAAAAGCTTCAGGGTTACATTCGGGAATTTGTTTTACGAGTGTAACCTACAAAAGGTTACAATCGATAATTTTTTTTCCGAATGTAAATTCCAAAAAGTAACATTATGAAAAATAAAACAGTATACTCAGACAAAAAGGTATATCAATCTATCGAGCGCTATGCTCTATGTTAGAGTCTACTTAATCAAGTTATCCAAGGAATATAGTTAGTTCTTGTGTGCATAAAATATGTACAGGATCCTGAACAAAGCATGAGCACATCAAAGATGCTGAGAGTACATAAAATGTCCCTATACCTTCTTTTAATGTCATGACACACCAAGAACAGTATAATTAAGTATCGATATTTAAAAAAAAAACAAAGAAAAAAAAATAGGCTATCAGCAGGAATCGAACCCGGGTGGCTGCGTTAGTAGTCAAGTGCCCGCAACGAAAGACTAACGTGGCATTGCTGAAGGGAATTGTAATGAAAATTACTTTTAATACTATTGGTATCGTAAACTATCCCAAGCAAAGTCACCATCGGACTGGAGGTTACATTCGGGAAAAGCTTCAGGGTTACATTCGGGAATTTGTTTTACGAGTGTAACCTCCAAAAGGTTACAATCGATAATTTTTTCCGAATGTAAATTCCAAAAAGTAACATTAGGAAAAATAAAACAGTATACTCGGAAAAAAAGGTATATCAATCTATCGAGCGCTATGCTCTATGTTAGAATCTACTTAATCAAGTTATCCAAGGAATCTAGTTAGTTCTTGTGTGCATAAAATATGTACAGGATCCTGAACAAAGCATGAGCACATCAAAGATGCTGAGAGTACATAAAAATGTCCCTATACCTTCTTTTTATGTCATGACACACCAAGAACACTATAATTAAGTATCGATATTTAAAAAAACAAAACAACAAAAAAAAAAGGCTATCAGCGGGAATCGAACCCGGGTAGCTGCGTTAGTAGTCAAGTGCCCGCAAGGAAAGACTAACGTGGCATTGCTGAAGGGAATTGTAATGAAAATTACTTTTAATACTATTGGTATCGTAAACTATCCCAAGCAAAGTCACCATCGGACTGGAGGTTACATTCGGGAAAAGCTTCAGGGTTACATTCGAGAATTTGTTTTACGTGTGTAACCTCCAAAAGGTTACAATCGATAATTTTTTTTTCCGAATGTAAATTCCAAAAAGTAACATTAGGAAAAATAAAACAGTATACTCGGAAAAAAAGGTATATCAATCTATCGAGCGCTATGCTCTATGTTAGAATCTACTTAATCAAGTTATCCAAGGAATCTAATTAGTTCTTTTTGTGCATAGAATATGTACAGGATCCTGAACAAAGCATGAGCACATCAAAGATGCTGAGAGTACATAAAAAATGTCCCTATACCTTCTTTTTATGTCATGACACACCAAAAACAGTATAATTAAGTATCGATATTTAAAAAAAAAATAAAGACAAAAAATAGTCTATCAGCGGGAATCGAACCCGGGTCGCTGCGTTAGTAGTCAAGTGCCTGCAACGAAAGACTAACGTGGCATTGCTGAAGGGAATTGTAATGAAAATTACTTTTAATACTATTGGTATCGTAAACTATCCCAAGAAAAGTCACCATCGGAATGGAGGTTACATTCGGGAAAAGCTTCAGGGTTACATTCGGGAATTTGTTTTGCGAGTGTAACCTCCAAAAGGTTACAATCGATATTTTTTTTTCCGAATGTAAATTCCAAAAAGTAACATTAGGAAAAATAAAACAGTATACTCAGAAATAAAGGTATATAAATCTATCGAGCGCTATGCTCTATGTTAGTATCTACTTAATCAAGTTATCCAAGGAATCGAGTTAGTTCTTGTGTGCATAAAATATGTACAGGATCCTGAACAAAGCATGAGCACATCAAAGATGCTGAGAGTACATAAAAATGTCCCTATACCTTCTTTTTATGTCATGACACACCAAGAACAGTATAATTAAGTATCGATATTTAAAAAAAAAAAAAATAAAGAAAAAAAATTAGGCTATCAGCGGGAATCGAACCCGGGTCGCTGCGTTAGTAGTCAAGTCAAGGAATCTAGTTAGTTCTTGTGTGCATAAAATATGTACAGGATCCTGAACAAAGCATGAGCACATCAAAGATGCTGAGAGTACATAAAAATGTCCCTATACCTTCTTTTTATGTCATGACACACCAAGAACAGTATAATTAAGTATCGATATTTAAAAAAAAAAATAAAGAAAAAAAAATAGGCTATCAGCGGGAATCGAACCCGGGTCGCTGCGTTAGTAGTCAAGTGCAAGCAACGAAAGACTAACGTGGCATTGCTGAAGGGAATTGTAATGATAATTACTTTTAATACTATTGGTATCGTAAACTATCCCATGCAAAGTCACCATCGGACTGGAGGTTACATTCGGGAAAAGCTTCAGGGTTACATTCGGGAATTTGTTTTACGAGTGTAACCTCCAAAAGGTTACAATCGATAATTTGTTTTCCGAATGTAAATTCCAAAAAGTAACATTAGGAAAAATAAAACAGTATACTCGGAAAAAAAGGTATATCAATCTATCGAGCGCTATGCTCTATGTTACAATCTACTTAATCAAGTTATCCAAGGAATCTAGTTAGTTCTTGTGTGCATAAAATATGTACAGGATCCTGAACAAAGCATGAGCACATCAAAGATGCTGAGAGTACATAAAAATGTCCCTATACCTTCTTTTTATGTCATGACACACAAAGAACAGTATAATTAAGTATCGATATTTAAAAAAAAAAAAAACAAAGAAAAAAAATAGGCTATCAGCAGGAATCGAACCCGGGTGGCTGCGTTAGTAGTCAAGTGCCCGCAACGAAAGACTAACGTGGCATTGCTGAAGGGAATTGTAATGAAAATTACTTTTAATACTATTGGTATCGTAAACTATCCCAAGCAAAGTCACCATCGGACTGGAGATTACATTCGGGAAAAGCTTCAGGGTTACATTCGGGAATTTGTTTTACGAGTGTAACCTCCAAAAGGTTACAATCGATTTTTTTTTTTCCGAATGTAAATTGCAAAAAGTAACATTAGAAAAAATAAAACAGTATACTCGGAAAAAAAGGTATATCAATCTATCGAGCGCTATGCTCTATGTTAGAATCTACTTAATCAAGTTATCCAAGGAATCTAGTTAGTTCTTGTGTGCATAAAATATGTACAGGATCCTGAACAAAGCATGAGCACATCAAAGATGCTGAGAGTACATAAAAATGACCATATACCTTCTTTTTATGTCATGACACACCAAGAACAGTATAATTAAGTATCGATATTTTTAAAAAACAAATAAAGAAAAAAAAAGGCTATCAGCGGGAATCGAACCCGGGTCGCTGCGTTAGGAGTCAAGTGCCCGCAACGAAAGACTAACGTGGCATTGCTGAAGGGAATTGTAATGAAAATTACTTTTAATACTATTGATATCGTAAACTATCCCAAGCAAAGTCACCATCGGACTGGAGGTTACATTCGGGAAAAGCTTCAGGGTTACATTCGGGAATTTGTTTTACGAGTGTAACCTCCAAAAGGTTACAATCGATAATTTTTTTTCCGAATGTAAATTGCAAAAAGTAACATTAGAAAAAATAAAACAGTATACTCGGAAAAAAAGGTATATCAATCTATCGAGCGCTATGCTCTATGTTAGAATCTACTTAATCGAGTTATCCAAGGAATCTAGTTAGTTCTTGTGTGCATAAAATATGTACAGGATCCTGAACAAAGCATGAGCACATCAAAGATGCTGAGAGTACATAAAAATGACCATATACCTTCTTTTTATGTCATGACACACCAAGAACAGTATAATTAAGTATCGATATTTAAAAAAAAAAAATAAAGAAAAAAAAAATAGGCTATCAGCGGGAATCGAACCCGGGTCGCTGCGTTAGTAGTCAAGTGCCCGGAACGAAAGACTAACGTGGCATTGCTGAAGGGAATTGTAATGAAAATTGCTTTTAATACTATTGGTATCGTAAACTATCCCAAGCAAAGTCACCATCGGACTGGAGGTTACATTCGGGAAAAGCTTCTGGGTTACATTCGGGAATTTGTTTTACGAGTGTAACCTCCAAAAGATTACAATCGATAATTTTTTTTCCGAATGTAAATTCCAAAAATTAACATTAGGAAAAATAAAACAGTATACTCGGAAAAAAAGGTATATCAATCTATCGAGCGCTATGCTCTATGTTAGAATCTACTTAATCAAGTTATCCAAGGAATCTAGTTAGTTCTTGTGTGCATAAAATATGTACAGGATCCTGAACAAAGCATGAGCACATCAAAGATGCTGAGAGTACATAAAAATGTCCCTATACCTTCTTTTTATGTCATGACACACCAAGAACAGTATAATTAAATATCGATATAAAAGAAAAAAATAAAGAAAAAAAAATAGGCTATCAGCGGGAATCGAACCCGGGTCGCTGCGTTAGTAGTCAAGTGCAAGCAACGAAAGACTAACGTGGCATTGCTGAAGGGAATTGTAATGATAATTACTTTTAATACTATTGGTATCGTAAACTATCCCATGCAAAGTCACCATCGGACTGGAGGTTACATTCGGGAAAAGCTTCAGGGTTACATTCGGGAATTTGTTTTACGAGTGTAACCTCCAAAAGGTTACAATCGATAATTTTTTTTCCGAATGTAAATTCCAAAAAGTAACATTAGGAAAAATAAAACAGTATACTCGCAAAAAAAGGTATATCAATCTATCGAGCGCTATGCTCTATGTTACAATCTACTTAATCAAGTTATCCAAGAATCTAGTTAGTTCTTGTGTGCATAAAATATGTACAGGATCCTGAACAAAGCATGAGCACATCAAAGATGCCGAGAGTACATAAAAATGTCCCTATACCTTCTTTTTATGTCATGACACACCAAGAACAGTATAATTAAGTATCGATATTTAAAAAAAAAAAAAACAAAGAAAAAAAACAGGCTATCAGCAGGAATCGAACCCGGGTCGCTGCGTTAGTAGTCAAGTGCCCGCAACGAAAGACTAACGTGGCATTGCTGAAGGGAATTGTAATGAAAATTACTTTTAATACTATTGGTATCGTAAACTATCCCAAGCAAAGTCACCATCGGACTGGAGGTTACATTCGGGAAAAGCTTCAGGGTTACATTCGGGAATTTGTTTTACGAGTGTAACCTCCAAAAGGTTACAATCGATAATTTTTTTTTCCGAATGTAAATTGCAAAAAGTAACATTAGGAAAAATAAAACAGTATACTCGGAAAAAAAAGGTATATCAATCTATCGAGCGCTATGCTCTATGTTAGAATCTACTTAATCAAGTTATCCAAGGAATCTAGTTAGTTTTTGTGTGCATAAAATATGTACAGGATCCTGAACAAAGCATGAGCACATCAAAGATGCTGAGAGTACACAAAAAATGTCCCTATACCTTCTTTTTATGTCATGACACACCAAGAACAGTATAATTAAGTATCGATATTTAAAAAAAAACATAAAGAAAAAAAATTAGGCTATCAGCGGGAATCGAACCCGGGTCGCTGCAATAGTAGTCAAGTCAAGCAATCTAGTTAGTTCTTTTGTGCATAAAATATGTACAGGATCCTGAACAAAGCATGAGCACATCAAAGATGCTGAGAGTACATAAAAATGTCCCTATACCTTCTTTTTATGTCATGACACACTAAGAACAGTATAATTAAGTATCGATATTTAAAAAAAAAAAAAACAAAGAAAAAAAAAATAGGCTATAAGCGGGAATCGAACCCGGGTTGCTACGTTAGTAGTCAAGTGCCCGCAACGAAAGACAAACGTGGCATTGCTGAAGGGAATTGTAATGAAAATTACTATAAATACTATTGGTATCGAAAACTATCCCAAGCAAAGAAGTCACCATCGGCCTGGAGGTTACATTCGGGAAAAGCTTCAGGGTTACATTCGGGAATTTGTTTTACGAGTGTAACCTCCAAAAGGTTACAATCGATAATTTTTTTTCCGAATGTAAATTCCAAAAAGTAACATTAGGAAAAATGAAACAGTATACTCGGAAAAAAGGTATATCAATCTATCGAGCGCTATGCTCTATGTTAGAATCTACTTAATCAAGTTATCCAAGGAATCTAGTTAGTTCTTGTGTGCATAAAATATGTACAGGATCCTGAACAAAGCATGAGCACATCAAAGATGCTGAGAGTACATAAAAATGTCCCTATACCTTCTTTTTATGTCATGACACACCAAGAACAGTATAATTAAGTATCGATATTTAAAAAAAAAAATAAAGAAAAAAAAAATAGGCTATCAGCGGGAATCGAACCCGGGTCGCTGCGTTAGTAGCCAAGTGCCCGGAACGAAAGACTAACGTGGCATTGCTGAAGGGAATTGTAATGAAAATTGCTTTTAATACTATTGGTATCGTAAACTATCCCAAGCAAAGTCACCATCGGACTGGAGGTTACATTCGGGAAAAGCTTCTGGGTTACATTCGGGAATTTGTTTTACGAGTGTAACCTCCAAAAGATTACAATCGATAATTTTTTTTCCGAATGTAAATTCCAAAAATTAACATTAGGAAAAATAAAACAGTATACTCGGAAAAAAAGGTATATCAATCTATCGAGCGCTATGCTCTATGTTAGAATCTACTTAATCAAGTTATCCAAGGAATCTAGTTAGTTCTTGTGTGCATAAAATATGTACAGGATCCTGAACAAAGCATGAGCACATCAAAGATGCTGAGAGTACATAAAAATGTCCCTATACCTTCTTTTTATGTCATGACACACCAAGAACAGTATAATTAAATATCGATATTTAAAAAAAAAATAAAGAAACAAAAATAGGCTATCAGCGGGAATCGAACCCGGGTCGCTGCGTTAGTAGTCAAGTGCAAGCAACGAAAGACTAACGTGGCATTGCTGAAGGGAATTGTAATGATAATTACTTTTAATACTATTGGTATCGTAAACTATCCCATGCAAAGTCACCATCGGACTGGAGGTTACATTCGGGAAAAGCTTCAGGGTTACATTCGGGAATTTGTTTTACGAGTGTAACCTCCAAAAGGTTACAATCGATAATTTTTTTTTCCGAATGTAAATTGCAAAAAGTAACATTAGGAAAAATAAAACAGTATACTCGGAAAAAAAAGGTATATCAATCTATCGAGCGCTATGCTCTATGTTAGAATCTACTTAATCAAGTTATCCAAGGAATCTAGTTAGTTTTTGTGTGCATAAAATATGTACAGGATCCTGAACAAAGCATGAGCACATCAAAGATGCTGAGAGTACACAAAAAATGTCCCTATACCTTCTTTTTATGTCATGACACACCAAGAACAGTATAATTAAGTATCGATATTTAAAAAAAAACATAAAGAAAAAAAATTAGGCTATCAGCGGGAATCGAACCCGGGTCGCTGCAATAGTAGTCAAGTCAAGCAATCTAGTTAGTTCTTTTGTGCATAAAATATGTACAGGATCCTGAACAAAGCATGAGCACATCAAAGATGCTGAGAGTACATAAAAATGTCCCTATACCTTCTTTTTATGTCATGACACACTAAGAACAGTATAATTAAGTATCGATATTTAAAAAAAAAAAAAACAAAGAAAAAAAAAATAGGCTATAAGCGGGAATCGAACCCGGGTTGCTACGTTAGTAGTCAAGTGCCCGCAACGAAAGACAAACGTGGCATTGCTGAAGGGAATTGTAATGAAAATTACTATAAATACTATTGGTATCGAAAACTATCCCAAGCAAAGAAGTCACCATCGGCCTGGAGGTTACATTCGGGAAAAGCTTCAGGGTTACATTCGGGAATTTGTTTTACGAGTGTAACCTCCAAAAGGTTACAATCGATAATTTTTTTTCCGAATGTAAATTCCAAAAAGTAACATTAGGAAAAATGAAACAGTATACTCGGAAAAAAGGTATATCAATCTATCGAGCGCTATGCTCTATGTTAGAATCTACTTAATCAAGTTATCCAAGGAATCTAGTTAGTTCTTGTGTGCATAAAATATGTACAGGATCCTGAACAAAGCATGAGCACATCAAAGATGCTGAGAGTACATAAAAATGTCCCTATACCTTCTTTTTATGTCATGACACACCAAGAACAGTATAATTAAGTATCGATATTTAAAAAAAAAAATAAAGAAAAAAAAAATAGGCTATCAGCGGGAATCGAACCCGGGTCGCTGCGTTAGTAGCCAAGTGCCCGGAACGAAAGACTAACGTGGCATTGCTGAAGGGAATTGTAATGAAAATTGCTTTTAATACTATTGGTATCGTAAACTATCCCAAGCAAAGTCACCATCGGACTGGAGGTTACATTCGGGAAAAGCTTCTGGGTTACATTCGGGAATTTGTTTTACGAGTGTAACCTCCAAAAGATTACAATCGATAATTTTTTTTCCGAATGTAAATTCCAAAAATTAACATTAGGAAAAATAAAACAGTATACTCGGAAAAAAAGGTATATCAATCTATCGAGCGCTATGCTCTATGTTAGAATCTACTTAATCAAGTTATCCAAGGAATCTAGTTAGTTCTTGTGTGCATAAAATATGTACAGGATCCTGAACAAAGCATGAGCACATCAAAGATGCTGAGAGTACATAAAAATGTCCCTATACCTTCTTTTTATGTCATGACACACCAAGAACAGTATAATTAAATATCGATATTTAAAAAAAAAATAAAGAAACAAAAATAGGCTATCAGCGGGAATCGAACCCGGGTCGCTGCGTTAGTAGTCAAGTGCAAGCAACGAAAGACTAACGTGGCATTGCTGAAGGGAATTGTAATGATAATTACTTTTAATACTATTGGTATCGTAAACTATCCCATGCAAAGTCACCATCGGACTGGAGGTTACATTCGGGAAAAGCTTCAGGGTTACATTCGGGAATTTGTTTTACGAGTGTAACCTCCAAAAGGTTACAATCGATAATTTTTTTTCCGAATGTAAATTCCAAAAAGTAACATTAGGAAAAATAAAACAGTATACTCGCAAAAAAAGGTATATCAATCTATCGAGCGCTATGCTCTATGTTACAATCTACTTAATCAAGTTATCCAAGGAATCTAGTTAGTTCTTGTGTGCATAAAATATGTACAGGATCCTGAACAAAGCATGAGCACATCAAAGATGCCGAGAGTACATAAAAATGTCCCTATACCTTCTTTTTATGTCATGACACACCAAGAACAGTATAATTAAGTATCGATATTTAAAAAAAAAAAAACAAAGAAAAAAAACAGGCTATCAGCAGGAATCGAACCCGGGTCGCTGCGTTAGTAGTCAAGTGCCCGCAACGAAAGACTAACGTGGCATTGCTGAAGGGAATTGTAATGAAAATTACTTTTAATACTATTGGTATCGTAAACTATCCCAAGCAAAGTCACCATCGGACTGGAGGTTACATTCGGGAAGAGCTTCAGGGTTACATTCGGGAATTTGTTTTACGAGTGTAACCTCCAAAAGGTTACAATCGATAATTTTTTTTTCCGAATGTAAATTCCAAAAAGTAACATTAGGAAAAATAAAACAGTATACTCGGAAAAAAAGGTATATCAATCTATCGAGCGCTATGCTCTATGTTAGAATCTACTTAATCAAGTTATCCAAGGAATCTAGTTAGTTTTTGTGTGCATAAAATATGTACAGGATCCTGAACAAAGCATGAGCACATCAAAGATGCTGAGAGTACACAAAAAATGTCCCTATACCTTCTTTTTATGTCATGACACACCAAGAACAGTATAATTAAGTATCGATATTTAAAAAAAAACATAAAGAAAAAAAATTAGGCTATCAGCGGGAATCGAACCCGGGTCGCTGCAATAGTAGTCAAGTCAAGCAATCTAGTTAGTTCTTTTGTGCATAAAATATGTACAGGATCCTGAACAAAGCATGAGCACATCAAAGATGCTGAGAGTACATAAAAATGTCCCTATACCTTCTTTTTATGTCATGACACACCAAGAACAGTATAATTAAGTATCGATATTTAAAAAAAAAAAAACAAAGAAAAAAAAAAATAGGTTATAAGCGGGAATCGAACCCAGGTTGCTACGTTAGTAGTCAAGTGCCCGCAACGAAAGACAAACGTGGCATTGCTGAAGGGAATTGTAATGAAAATTACTATAAATACTATTGGTATCGTAAACTATCCCAAGCAAAGAAGTCACCATCGGCCTGGAGGTTACATTCGGGAAAAGCTTCAGGGTTACATTCGGGAATTTGTTTTACGAGTGTAACCTCCAAAAGGTTACAATCGATAATTTTTTTTCCGAATGTAAATTCCAAAAAGTAACATTAGGAAAAATGAAACAGTATACTCGGAAAAAAGGTATATCAATCTATCGAGCGCTATGCTCTATGTTAGAATCTACTTAATCAAGTTATCCAAGGAATCTAGTTAGTTCTTGTGTGCATAAAATATGTACAGGATCCTGAACAAAGCATGAGCACATCAAAGATGCTGAGAGTACATAAAAATGTCCCTATACCTTCTTTTTATGTCATGACACACCAAGAACAGTATAATAAAGTATCGATATTAAAAAAAATAAAATAAAGAAAAAAGAATAGGCTATCAGCGGGAATCGAACCCGGGTAGCTGCGTTAGTAGTCAAGTGCCCGCAACGAAAGACTAACGTGGCATTGCTGAAGGGAATTGTAATGAAAATTACTTTTAATACTATTGGTATCGTAAACTATCCCAAGAAAAGTCACCATCGGACTGGAGGTTACATTCGGGAAAAGCTTCAGGGTTACATTCGGGAATGTGTTTTACGAGTGTAACCTCCAAAAGGTTACAATCGATAATTTTTTTTCCGAATGTAAATTCCAAAAAGTAACATTAGGAAAAATAAAACAGCATACTCGGAAAAAAAGGTATATCAATCTATCGAGCGCTATGCTCTATGTTAGAATCTACTTAATCGAGTTATCCAAGGAATCTAGTTAGTTCTTGTGTGCATAAAATATGTACAGGATCCTGAACAAAGCATGAGCACATCAAAGATGCTGAGAGTACATAAAAATGACCATATACCTTCTTTTTATGTCATGACACACCAAGAACAGTTTAATTAAGTATCGATATTTAAAAAAAAAATAAAGAAAAAAAAAATAGGCTATCAGCGGGAATCGAACCCGGGTAGCTGCGTTAGTACTCAAGTGCCCGGAACGAAAGACTAACGTGGCATTGCTGAAGGGAATTGTAATGAAAATTGCTTTTAATACTATTGGTATCGTAAACTATCCCAAGCAAAGTCACCATCGGACTGGAGGTTACATTCGGGAAAAGCTTCTGGGTTACATTCGGGAATTTGTTTTACGAGTGTAACCTCCAAAAGATTACAATCGATAATTTTTTTTCCGAATGTAAATTCCAAAAAGTAACATTAGGAAAAATAAAACAGTATACTCGGAAAAAAAGGTATATCAATCTATCGAGCGCTATGCTCTATGTTAGAATCTACTTAATCAAGTTATCCAAGGAATCTAGTTAGTTCTTGTGTGCATAAAATATGTACAGGATCCTGAACAAAGCATGAGCACATCAAAGATGCTGAGAGTACATAAAAATGACCATATACCTTCTTTTTATGTCATGACACACCAAGAACAGTATAATTAAGTATCGATATTTTTAAAAAACAAATAAAGAAAAAAAGGCTATCAGCGGGAATCGAACCCGGGTCGCTGCGTTAGGAGTCAAGTGCCCGCAACGAAAGACTAACGTGGCATTGCTGAAGGGAATTGTAATGATAATTACTTTTAATACTATTGGTATCGTAAACTATCCCAAACAAAGTCACCATCGGACTGGAGGTTACATTCGGGAAAAGCTTCAGGGTTACATTCGGGAATTTGTTTTACGAGTGTAACCTCCAAAAGGTTACAATCGATAATTTTTTTTCCGAATGTAAATTCCAAAATGTAACATTAGGAAAAATAAAACAGTATACTCGGAAAAAAAGGTATATCAATCTATCGAGCGCTATGCTCTATGTTACAATCTACTTAATCAAGTTATCCAAGGAATCTAGTTAGTTCTTGTGTGCATAATTTATATACAGGATCCTGAACAAAGCATGAGCACATCAAAGATGCTGAGAGTACATAAAAATGACCATATACCTTCTTTTTATGTCATGACACACCAAGAACAGTATAATTAAGTATCGATATTTAAAAAAAAAAAACAAAGAAAAAAATAGGCTATAAGCGGGAATCGAACCCGGGTTGCTGCGTTAGTAGTCAAGTGCCCGCAACGAAAGACTAACGTGGCATTGCTGAAAAGAATTGTAATGAAAATTACTTTTAATACTATTGGTATCGTAACCTATCCCAAGCAAAGTCACCATCGGACTGGAGGTTACATTCGGGAAAAGCTTCAGGGTTACATTCGGGAATTTGTTTTACGAGTGTAACCTCCAAAAGGTTACAATCGTCATTTTTTTTCCGAATGTAAATTCCAAAAAGTAACATTAGGAAAAATAAAACAGTATACACGGAAAAAAAGGTATATCAATCTATCGAGCGCTATGCTCTATGTTAGAATCTACTCAATCAAGTTATCCAAGGAATCTAGTTAGTTCTTGTGTGCATAAAATATGTACAGGATCCTGAACAAAGCATGAGCACATCAAAGATGCTGAGAGTACATAAAAATCTCCCTATACATTCTTTTAATGTCATGACACACCAAGAACAGTATAATTAAGTATCGATATTTAAAAAAAATAAAGAAAAAAAATAGGCTATCAGCGGGAATCGAACCCGGGTCGCTGCGTTAGTAGTCAAGTGCTCGCAACGAAAGACTAACGTGGCATTGCTGAAGGGAATTGTAATGAAAATTACTTTTAATACTATTGGTATCGTAAACTATCCAAAACAAAGTCACCATCGGACTGGAGGTTACATTCGGGAAAAGCTTCAGGGTTACATTCGGGAATTTGTTTTACGAGTGTAACCTTTAAAAGGTTACAATCGATAATTTTTTTTTCCGAATGTAAATTCCAAAAAGTAACATTAGGAAAAAAAAAACAGTAAACTCGGAAAAAAAGGTATATCAATCTATCGAGCGCTATGCTCTATGTTAGAATCTACTTAATCAAGTTATCCAAAAAATCTAGTTAGTTCTTGTGTGCATAAAATATGTACAGGATCCTGAACAAGGCATGAGCACATCAAAGATGCTGAGAGTACATAAAAATGTCCCTATACCTTCTTTTTATGTCATGACACACCAAGAACAGTATAATTAAGTATCGATATTTAAAAAAAAATAAAGAAAAAAAATAGGCTATCAGCGGGAATCGAACCCGGGTCACTGCGTTAGTAGTCAAGTGCCCGCAACGAAAGACTAACGTGGCATTGCTGAAGGGAATTGTAATGAAAATTACTTTTAATACTATTGGTATCGTAAACTATCCCAAGCAAAGTCACCATCGGACTGGAGGTTACATTCGGGAAAAGCTTCAGGGTTACATTCGGGAATTTGTTTTACGAGTGTAACCTCCAAAAGATTACAATCGATAATTTTTTTTCCGAATGTAAATTCCAAAAAGTAACATTAGGAAAGATAAAACAGTATACTCGGAAAAAAAGGTATATCAATCTATCGAGCGCTATGCTCTATGTTAGAATCTACTTAATCAAGTTATCCAAGGAATCTAGTTAGTTCTTGTGTGCATAAAATATGTACAGGAACCTGAACAAAGCATGAGCACATCAAAGATGCTGAGAGTACATAAAAATGTCCCTATACCTTCTTTTTATGTCATGACACACCAAGAACAGTATAATTAAATATCGATATTTAAAAAAAAATAAAGAAAAAAAAAATAGGCTATCAGCGGGAATCGAACCCGGGTCGCTGCGTTAGTAGTCAAGTGCAAGCAACGAAAGACTAACGTGGCATTGCTGAAGGGAATTGTAATGATAATTACTTTTAATACTATTGGTATCGTAAACTATCCCAAACAAAGTTACCATCGGACTGGAGGTTACATTCGGGAAAAGCTTCAGGGTTACATTCGGGAATTTGTTTTACGAGTGTAACCTCCAAAAGGTTACAATCGATAATTTTTTTTCCGAATGTAAATTCCAAAATGTAACATTAGGAAAAATAAAACAGTATACTCGGAAAAAAGGTATATCAATCTATCAAGCGCTATGCTCTATGTTAGAATCTACTTAATCAAGTTATCCAAGGAATCTAGTTAGTTCTTGTGTGCATAAAATATGTACAGGATCCTGAACAAAGCATGAGCACATCAAAGATGCTGAGAGTACATAAAAATGACTATATACCTTCTTTTTATGTCATGACACACCAAGAACAGTATAATTAAGTATCGATATTTAAAAAAAAAAAAAACAAAAAAAAAAAAACAGGCTATCAGCAGGAATCGAACCCGGGTCGCTGCGTTAGTAGTCAAGTGCCCGCAACGAAAGACTAACGTGGCATTGCTGAAGGGAATTGTAATGAAAATTACTTTTAATACTATTGGTATCGTAAACTATCCCAAACAAAGTCACCATCGGACTTGAGGTTACATTCGGGAAAAGCTTCAGGGTTACATTCGGGAATTTGTTTTACGAGTGTAACCTTTAAAAGGTTACAATCGATAATTTTTTTTCCGAATGTAAATTCCAAAAAGTAACATTAGGAAAAAAAAAACAGTATACTCGGAAAAAAAGGTATATCAATCTATCGAGCGCTATGCTCTATGTTAGAATCTACTTAATCAAGTTATCCAAAAAATCTAGTTAGTTCTTGTGTGCATAAAATATGTACAGGATCCTGAACAAGGCATGAGCACATCAAAGATGCTGAGAGTACATAAAAATGTCCCTATACCTTCTTTTTATGTCATGACACACCAAGAACAGTATAATTAAGTATCGATATTTAAAAAAAAATAAAGAAAAAAAATAGGCTATCAGCGGGAATCGAACCCGGGTCGCTGCGTTAGTAGTCAAGTGCCCGCAACGAAAGACTAACGTGGCATTGCTGAAGGGAATTGTAATGAAAATTACTTTTAATACTATTGGTATCGTAAACTATCCCAAGCAAAGTCACCATCGGACTGGAGGTTACATTCGGGAAAAGCTTCAGGGTTACATTCGGGAATTTGTTTTACGAGTGTAACCTCCAAAAGATTACAATCGATAATTTTTTTTCCGAATGTAAATTCCAAAAAGTAACATTAGGAAAGATAAAACAGTATACTCGGAAAAAAAGGTATATCAATCTATCGAGCGCTATGCTCTATGTTACAATCTACTTAATCAAGTTATCCAAGGAATCTAGTTAGTTCTTGTGTGCATAAAATATGTACAGGATCCTGAACAAAGCATGAGCACATCAAAGATGCCGAGAGTACATAAAAATGTCCCTATACCTTCTTTTTATGTCATGACACACCAAGAACAGTATAATTAAGTATCGATATTTAAAAAAAAAAAAACAAAGAAAAAAAACAGGCTATCAGCAGGAATCGAACCCGGGTCGCTGCGTTAGTAGTCAAGTGCCGGCAACGAAAGACTAACGTGGCATTGCTGAAGGGAATTGTAATGAAAATTACTTTTAATACTATTGGTATCGTAAACTATCCCAAGCAAAGTCACCATCGGACTGGAGGTTACATTCGGGAAGAGCTTCAGGGTTACATTCGGGAATTTGTTTTACGAGTGTAACCTCCAAAAGGTTACAATCGATAATTTTTTTTTCCGAATGTAAATTCCAAAAAGTAACATTAGGAAAAATAAAACAGTATACTCGGAAAAAAAGGTATATCAATCTATCGAGCGCTATGCTCTATGTTAGAATCTACTTAATCAAGTTATCCAAGGAATCTAGTTAGTTTTTGTGTGCATAAAATATGTACAGGATCCTGAACAAAGCATGAGCACATCAAAGATGCTGAGAGTACACAAAAAATGTCCCTATACCTTCTTTTTATGTCATGACACACCAAGAACAGTATAATTAAGTATCGATATTTAAAAAAAAACATAAAGAAAAAAAATTAGGCTATCAGCGGGAATCGAACCCGGGTCGCTGCAATAGTAGTCAAGTCAAGCAATCTAGTTAGTTCTTTTGTGCATAAAATATGTACAGGATCCTGAACAAAGCATGAGCACATCAAAGATGCTGAGAGTACATAAAAATGTCCCTATACCTTCTTTTTATGTCATGACACACCAAGAACAGTATAATTAAGTATCGATATTTAAAAAAAAAAAAACAAAGAAAAAAAAAAATAGGTTATAAGCGGGAATCGAACCCGGGTTGCTACGTTAGTAGTCAAGTGCCCGCAACGAAAGACAAACGTGGCATTGCTGAAGGGAATTGTAATGAAAATTACTATAAATACTATTGGTATCGTAAACTATCCCAAGCAAAGAAGTCACCATCGGCCTGGAGGTTACATTCGGGAAAAGCTTCAGGGTTACATTCGGGAATTTGTTTTACGAGTGTAACCTCCAAAAGGTTACAATCGATAATTTTTTTTCCGAATGTAAATTCCAAAAAGTAACATTAGGAAAAATGAAACAGTATACTCGGAAAAAAGGTATATCAATCTATCGAGCGCTATGCTCTATGTTAGAATCTACTTAATCAAGTTATCCAAGGAATCTAGTTAGTTCTTGTGTGCATAAAATATGTACAGGATCCTGAACAAAGCATGAGCACATCAAAGATGCTGAGAGTACATAAAAATGTCCCTATACCTTCTTTTTATGTCATGACACACCAAGAACAGTATAATAAAGTATCGATATTAAAAAAAATAAAATAAAGAAAAAAGAATAGGCTATCAGCGGGAATCGAACCCGGGTAGCTGCGTTAGTAGTCAAGTGCCCGCAACGAAAGACTAACGTGGCATTGCTGAAGGGAATTGTAATGAAAATTACTTTTAATACTATTGGTATCGTAAACTATCCCAAGAAAAGTCACCATCGGACTGGAGGTTACATTCGGGAAAAGCTTCAGGGTTACATTCGGGAATGTGTTTTACGAGTGTAACCTCCAAAAGGTTACAATCGATAATTTTTTTTCCGAATGTAAATTCCAAAAAGTAACATTAGGAAAAATAAAACAGCATACTCGGAAAAAAAGGTATATCAATCTATCGAGCGCTATGCTCTATGTTAGAATCTACTTAATCGAGTTATCCAAGGAATCTAGTTAGTTCTTGTGTGCATAAAATATGTACAGGATCCTGAACAAAGCATGAGCACATCAAAGATGCTGAGAGTACATAAAAATGACCATATACCTTCTTTTTATGTCATGACACACCAAGAACAGTTTAATTAAGTATCGATATTTAAAAAAAAAATAAAGAAAAAAAAAATAGGCTATCAGCGGGAATCGAACCCGGGTAGCTGCGTTAGTACTCAAGTGCCCGGAACGAAAGACTAACGTGGCATTGCTGAAGGGAATTGTAATGAAAATTGCTTTTAATACTATTGGTATCGTAAACTATCCCAAGCAAAGTCACCATCGGACTGGAGGTTACATTCGGGAAAAGCTTCTGGGTTACATTCGGGAATTTGTTTTACGAGTGTAACCTCCAAAAGATTACAATCGATAATTTTTTTTCCGAATGTAAATTCCAAAAAGTAACATTAGGAAAAATAAAACAGTATACTCGGAAAAAAAGGTATATCAATCTATCGAGCGCTATGCTCTATGTTAGAATCTACTTAATCAAGTTATCCAAGGAATCTAGTTAGTTCTTGTGTGCATAAAATATGTACAGGATCCTGAACAAAGCATGAGCACATCAAAGATGCTGAGAGTACATAAAAATGACCATATACCTTCTTTTTATGTCATGACACACCAAGAACAGTATAATTAAGTATCGATATTTTTAAAAAACAAATAAAGAAAAAAAGGCTATCAGCGGGAATCGAACCCGGGTCGCTGCGTTAGGAGTCAAGTGCCCGCAACGAAAGACTAACGTGGCATTGCTGAAGGGAATTGTAATGATAATTACTTTTAATACTATTGGTATCGTAAACTATCCCAAACAAAGTCACCATCGGACTGGAGGTTACATTCGGGAAAAGCTTCAGGGTTACATTCGGGAATTTGTTTTACGAGTGTAACCTCCAAAAGGTTACAATCGATAATTTTTTTTCCGAATGTAAATTCCAAAATGTAACATTAGGAAAAATAAAACAGTATACTCGGAAAAAAAGGTATATCAATCTATCGAGCGCTATGCTCTATGTTACAATCTACTTAATCAAGTTATCCAAGGAATCTAGTTAGTTCTTGTGTGCATAATTTATATACAGGATCCTGAACAAAGCATGAGCACATCAAAGATGCTGAGAGTACATAAAAATGACCATATACCTTCTTTTTATGTCATGACACACCAAGAACAGTATAATTAAGTATCGATATTTAAAAAAAAAAAACAAAGAAAAAAATAGGCTATAAGCGGGAATCGAACCCGGGTTGCTGCGTTAGTAGTCAAGTGCCCGCAACGAAAGACTAACGTGGCATTGCTGAAAAGAATTGTAATGAAAATTACTTTTAATACTATTGGTATCGTAACCTATCCCAAGCAAAGTCACCATCGGACTGGAGGTTACATTCGGGAAAAGCTTCAGGGTTACATTCGGGAATTTGTTTTACGAGTGTAACCTCCAAAAGGTTACAATCGATCATTTTTTTTCCGAATGTAAATTCCAAAAAGTAACATTAGGAAAAATAAAACAGTATACACGGAAAAAAAGGTATATCAATCTATCGAGCGCTATGCTCTATGTTAGAATCTACTCAATCAAGTTATCCAAGGAATCTAGTTAGTTCTTGTGTGCATAAAATATGTACAGGATCCTGAACAAAGCATGAGCACATCAAAGATGCTGAGAGTACATAAAAATCTCCCTATACATTCTTTTAATGTCATGACACACCAAGAACAGTATAATTAAGTATCGATATTTAAAAAAAATAAAGAAAAAAAATAGGCTATCAGCGGGAATCGAACCCGGGTCGCTGCGTTAGTAGTCAAGTGCTCGCAACGAAAGACTAACGTGGCATTGCTGAAGGGAATTGTAATGAAAATTACTTTTAATACTATTGGTATCGTAAACTATCCAAAACAAAGTCACCATCGGACTGGAGGTTACATTCGGGAAAAGCTTCAGGGTTACATTCGGGAATTTGTTTTACGAGTGTAACCTTTAAAAGGTTACAATCGATAATTTTTTTTCCGAATGTAAATTCCAAAAAGTAACATTAGGAAAAAAAAAACAGTAAACTCGGAAAAAAAGGTATATCAATCTATCGAGCGCTATGCTCTATGTTAGAATCTACTTAATCAAGTTATCCAAAAAATCTAGTTAGTTCTTGTGTGCATAAAATATGTACAGGATCCTGAACAAGGCATGAGCACATCAAAGATGCTGAGAGTACATAAAAATGTCCCTATACCTTCTTTTTATGTCATGACACACCAAGAACAGTATAATTAAGTATCGATATTTAAAAAAAAATAAAGAAAAAAAATAGGCTATCAGCGGGAATCGAACCCGGGTCACTGCGTTAGTAGTCAAGTGCCCGCAACGAAAGACTAACGTGGCATTGCTGAAGGGAATTGTAATGAAAATTACTTTTAATACTATTGGTGTCGTAAACTATCCCAAGCAAAGTCACCATCGGACTGGAGGTTACATTCGGGAAAAGCTTCAGGGTTACATTCGGGAATTTGTTTTACGAGTGTAACCTCCAAAAGATTACAATCGATAATTTTTTTTCCGAATGTAAATTCCAAAAAGTAACATTAGGAAAGATAAAACAGTATACTCGGAAAAAAAGGTATATCAATCTATCGAGCGCTATGCTCTATGTTAGAATCTACTTAATCAAGTTATCCAAGGAATCTAGTTAGTTCTTGTGTGCATAAAATATGTACAGGAACCTGAACAAAGCATGAGCACATCAAAGATGCTGAGAGTACATAAAAATGTCCCTATACCTTCTTTTTATGTCATGACACACCAAGAACAGTATAATTAAATATCGATATTTAAAAAAAAATAAAGAAAAAAAAAATAGGCTATCAGCGGGAATCGAACCCGGGTCGCTGCGTTAGTAGTCAAGTGCAAGCAACGAAAGACTAACGTGGCATTGCTGAAGGGAATTGTAATGATAATTACTTTTAATACTATTGGTATCGTAAACTATCCCAAACAAAGTTACCATCGGACTGGAGGTTACATTCGGGAAAAGCTTCAGGGTTACATTCGGGAATTTGTTTTACGAGTGTAACCTCCAAAAGGTTACAATCGATAATTTTTTTTCCGAATGTAAATTCCAAAATGTAACATTAGGAAAAATAAAACAGTATACTCGGAAAAAAGGTATATCAATCTATCAAGCGCTATGCTCTATGTTAGAATCTACTTAATCAAGTTATCCAAGGAATCTAGTTAGTTCTTGTGTGCATAAAATATGTACAGGATCCTGAACAAAGCATGAGCACATCAAAGATGCTGAGAGTACATAAAAATGACTATATACCTTCTTTTTATGTCATGACACACCAAGAACAGTATAATTAAGTATCGATATTTAAAAAAAAAAAAAACAAAAAAAAAAAACAGGCTATCAGCAGGAATCGAACCCGGGTCGCTGCGTTAGTAGTCAAGTGCCCGCAACGAAAGACTAACGTGGCATTGCTGAAGGGAATTGTAATGAAAATTACTTTTAATACTATTGGTATCGTAAACTATCCCAAACAAAGTCACCATCGGACTGGAGGTTACATTCGGGAAAAGCTTCAGGGTTACATTCGGGAATTTGTTTTACGAGTGTAACCTTTAAAAGGTTACAATCGATAATTTTTTTTCCGAATGTAAATTCCAAAAAGTAACATTAGGAAAAAAAAAACAGTATACTCGGAAAAAAAGGTATATCAATCTATCGAGCGCTATGCTCTATGTTAGAATCTACTTAATCAAGTTATCCAAAAAATCTAGTTAGTTCTTGTGTGCATAAAATATGTACAGGATCCTGAACAAGGCATGAGCACATCAAAGATGCTGAGAGTACATAAAAATGTCCCTATACCTTCTTTTTATGTCATGACACACCAAGAACAGTATAATTAAGTATCGATATTTAAAAAAAAATAAAGAAAAAAAATAGGCTATCAGCGGGAATCGAACCCGGGTCGCTGCGTTAGTAGTCAAGTGCCCGCAACGAAAGACTAACGTGGCATTGCTGAAGGGAATTGTAATGAAAATTACTTTTAATACTATTGGTATCGTAAACTATCCCAAGCAAAGTCACCATCGGACTGGAGGTTACATTCGGGAAAAGCTTCAGGGTTACATTCGGGAATTTGTTTTACGAGTGTAACCTCCAAAAGATTACAATCGATAATTTTTTTTCCGAATGTAAATTCCAAAAAGTAACATTAGGAAAGATAAAACAGTATACTCGGAAAAAAAGGTATATCAATCTATCGAGCGCTATGCTCTATGTTAGAATCTACTTAATCAAGTTATCCAAGGAATCTAGTTAGTTCTTGTGTGCATAAAATATGTACAGAAACCTGAACAAAGCATGAGCACATCAAAGATGCTGAGAGTACATAAAAATGTCCCTATACCTTCTTTTTATGTCATGACACACCAAGAACAGTATAATTAAATATCGATATTTAAAAAAAAATTAAGAAAAAAAAAATAGGCTATCAGCGGGAATCGAACCCGGGTCGCTGCGTTAGTAGTCAAGTGCAAGCAACGAAAGACTAACGTGGCATTGCTGAAGGGAATTGTAATGATAATTACTTTTAATACTATTGGTATCGTAAACTATCCCAAACAAAGTCACCATCGGACTGGAGGTTACATTCGGGAAAAGCTTCAGGGTTACATTCGGGAATTTGTTTTACGAGTGTAACCTCCAAAAGGTTACAATCGATAATTTTTTTTCCGAATGTATATTCCAAAATGTAACATTAGGAAAAATAAAACAGTATACTCGGAAAAAAGGTATATCAATCTATCAAGCGCTATGCTCTATGTTAGAATCTACTTAATCAAGTTATCCAAGGAATCTAGTTAGTTCTTGTGTGCATAAAATATGTACAGGATCCTGAACAAAGCATGAGCACATCAAAGATGCTGAGAGTACATAAAAATGACTATATACCTTCTTTTTATGTCATGACACACCAAGAACAGTATAATTAAGTATCGATATTTAAAAAAAAAAAAACAAAGAAAAAAAACAGGCTATCAGCAGGAATCGAACCCGGGTCGCTGCGTTAGTAGTCAAGTGCCCGCAACGAAAGACTAACGTGGCATTGCTGAAGGGAATTGTAATGAAAATTACTTTTAATACTATTGGTATCGTAAACTATCCCAAACAAAGTCACCATCGGACTGGAGGTTACATTCGGGAAAAGCTTCAGGGTTACATTCGGGAATTTGTTTTACGAGTGTAACCTTTAAAAGGTTACAATCGATAATTTTTTTTCCGAATGTAAATTCCAAAAAGTAACATTAGGAAAAAAAAAACAGTATACTCGGAAAAAAAGGTATATCAATCTATCGAGCGCTATGCTCTATGTTAGAATCTACTTAATCAAGTTATCCAAAAAATCTAGTTAGTTCTTGTGTGCATAAAATATGTACAGGATCCTGAACAAGGCATGAGCACATCAAAGATGCTGAGAGTACATAAAAATGTCCCTATACCTTCTTTTTATGTCATGACACACCAAGAACAGTATAATTAAGTATCGATATTTAAAAAAAAATAAAGAAAAAAAATAGGCTATCAGCGGGAATCGAACCCGGGTCGCTGCGTTAGTAGTCAAGTGCCCGCAACGAAAGACTAACGTGGCATTGCTGAAGGGAATTGTAATGAAAATTACTTTTAATACTATTGGTATCGTAAACTATCCCAAGCAAAGTCACCATCGGACTGGAGGTTACATTCGGGAAAAGCTTCAGGGTTACATTCGGGAATTTGTTTTACGAGTGTAACCTCCAAAAGATTACAATCGATAATTTTTTTTCCGAATGTAAATTCCAAAAAGTAACATTAGGAAAGATAAAACAGTATACTCGGAAAAAAAGGTATATCAATCTATCGAGCGCTATGCTCTATGTTAGAATCTACTTAATCAAGTTATCCAAGGAATCTAGTTAGTTCTTGTGTGCATAAAATATGTACAGGAACCTGAACAAAGCATGAGCACATCAAAGATGCTGAGAGTACATAAAAATGTCCCTATACCTTCTTTTTATGTCATGACACACCAAGAACAGTATAATTAAATATCGATATTTAAAAAAAAATTAAGAAAAAAAAATAGGCTATCAGCGGGAATCGAACCCGGGTCGCTGCGTTAGTAGTCAAGTGCAAGCAACGAAAGACTAACGTGGCATTGCTGAAGGGAATTGTAATGATAATTACTTTTAATACTATTGGTATCGTAAACTATCCCAAACAAAGTCACCATCGGACTGGAGGTTACATTCGGGAAAAGCTTCAGGGTTACATTCGGGAATTTGTTTTACGAGTGTAACCTCCAAAAGGTTACAATCGATAATTTTTTTTCCGAATGTATATTCCAAAATGTAACATTAGGAAAAATAAAACAGTATACTCGGAAAAAAGGTATATCAATCTATCAAGCGCTATGCTCTATGTTAGAATCTACTTAATCAAGTTATCCAAGGAATCTAGTTAGTTCTTGTGTGCATAAAATATGTACAGGATCCTGAACAAAGCATGAGCACATCAAAGATGCTGAGAGTACATAAAAATGACTATATACCTTCTTTTTATGTCATGACACACCAAGAACAGTATAATTAAGTATCGATATTTAAAAAAAAAAAAACAAAGAAAAAAAACAGGCTATCAGCAGGAATCGAACCCGGGTCGCTGCGTTAGTAGTCAAGTGCCCGCAACGAAAGACTAACGTGGCATTGCTGAAGGGAATTGTAATGAAAATTACTTTTAATACTATTGGTATCGTAAACTATCCCAAGCAAAGTCACCATCGGACTGGAGGTTACATTCGGGAAAAGCTTCAGGGTTACATTCGGGAATTTGTTTTACGAGTGTAACCTCCAAAAGGTTACAATCGATAATTTTTTTTTCCGAATGTAAATTGCAAAAAGTAACATTAGGAAAAATAAAACAGTATACTCGGAAAAAAAGGTATATCAATCTATCGAGCGCTATGCTCTATGTTAGAATCTACTTAATCAAGTTATCCAAGGAATCTAGTTAGTTTTTGTGTGCATAAAATATGTACAGGATCCTGAACAAAGCATGAGCACATCAAAGATGCTGAGAGTACATAAAAATGTCCCTATACCTTCTTTTTATGTCATGACACACCAAGAACAGTATAATTAAGTATCGATATTTAAAAAAAAACATAAAGAAAAAAAATTAGGCTATCAGCGGGAATCGAACCCGGGTCGCTGCAATAGTAGTCAAGTCAAGCAATCTAGTTAGTTCTTTTGTGCATAAAATATGTACAGGATCCTGAACAAAGCATGAGCACATCAAAGATGCTGAGAGTACATAAAAATGTCCCTATACCTTCTTTTTATGTCATGACACACCAAGAACAGTATAATTAAGTATCGATATTTAAAAAAAAAAAACAAAGAAAAAAAAAATAGGCTATAAGCGGGAATCGAACCCGGGTTGCTACGTTAGTAGTCAAGTGCCCGCAACGAAAGACTAACGTGGCATTGCTGAAGGGAATTGTAATGAAAATTACTATAAATACTATTGGTATCGTAAACTATCCCAAGCAAAGAAGTCACCATCGGCCTGGAGGTTACATTCGGGAAAAGCTTCAGGGTTACATTCGGGAATTTGTTTTACGAGTGTAACCTCCAAAAGGTTACAATCGATAATTTGTTTTCCGAATGTAAATTCCAAAAAGTAACATTAGGAAAAATGAAACAGTATACTCGGAAAAAAAGGTATATCAATCTATCGAGCGCTATGCTCTATGTTAGAATCTACTTAATCAAGTTATCCAAGGAATCTAGTTAGTTCTTGTGTGCATAAAATATGTACAGGATCCTGAACAAAGCATGAGCACATCAAAGATGCTGAGAGTACATAAAAATGTCCCTATACCTTCTTTTTATGTCATGACACACCAAGAACAGTATAATAAAGTATCGATATTAAAAAAAATAAAATAAAGAAAAAAGAATAGGCTATCAGCGGGAATCGAACCCGGGTAGCTGCGTTAGTAGTCAAGTGCCCGCAACGAAAGACTAACGTGGCATTGCTGAAGGGAATTGTAATGAAAATTACTTTTAATACTATTGGTATCGTAAACTATCCCAAGAAAAGTCACCATCGGACTGGAGGTTACATTCGGGAAAAGCTTCAGGGTTACATTCGGGAATGTGTTTTACGAGTGTAACCTCCAAAAGGTTACAATCGATAATTTTTTTTCCGAATGTAAATTCCAAAAAGTAACATTAGGAAAAATAAAACAGTATACTCGGAAAAAAAGGTATATCAATCTATCGAGCGCTATGCTCTATGTTAGAATCTACTTAATCGAGTTATCCAAGGAATCTAGTTAGTTCTTGTGTGCATAAAATATGTACAGGATCCTGAACAAAGCATGAGCACATCAAAGATGCTGAGAGTACATAAAAATGACCATATACCTTCTTTTTATGTCATGACACACCAAGAACAGTATAATTAAGTATCGATATTTAAAAAAAAAATAAAGAAAAAAAAATTAGGCTATCAGCGGGAATCGAACCCGGGTAGCTGCGTTAGTAGTCAAGTGCCCGGAACGAAAGACTAACGTGGCATTGCTGAAGGTAATTGTAATGAAAATTGCTTTTAATACTATTGGTATCGTAAACTATCCCAAGCAAAGTCACCATCGGACTGGAGGTTACATTCGGGAAAAGCTTCTGGGTTACATTCGGGAATTTGTTTTACGAGTGTAACCTCCAAAAGATTACAATCGATAATTTTTTTTCCGAATGTAAATTCCAAAAAGTAACATTAGGAAAAATAAAACAGTATACTCGGAAAAAAAGGTATATCAATCTATCGAGCGCTATGCTCTATGTTAGAATCTACTTAATCAAGTTATCCAAGGAATCTAGTTAGTTCTTGTGTGCATAAAATATGTACAGGATCCTGAACAAAGCATGAGCACATCAAAGATGCTGAGAGTACATAAAATTGACCATATACCTTCTTTTTATGTCATGACACACCAAGAACAGTATAATTAAGTATCGATATTTTTAAAAAACAAATAAAGAAAAAAAGGCTATCAGCGGGAATCGAACCCGGGTCGCTGCGTTAGGAGTCAAGTGCCCGCAACGAAAGACTAACGTGGCATTGCTGAAGGGAATTGTAATGATAATTACTTTTAATACTATTGGTATCGTAAACTATCCCAAACAAAGTCACCATCGGACTGGAGGTTACATTCGGGAAAAGCTTCAGGGTTACATTCGGGAATTTGTTTTACGAGTGTAACCTCCAAAAGGTTACAATCGATAATTTTTTTTCCGAATGTAAATTCCAAAATGTAACATTAGGAAAAATAAAACAGTATACTCGGAAAAAAGGTATATCAATCTATCGAGCGCTATGCTCTATGTTACAATCTACTTAATCAAGTTATCCAAGAAATCTAGTTAGTTCTTGTGTGCATAAATTATGTACAGGATCCTGAACAAAGCATGAGCACATCAAAGATGCTGAGAGTACATAAAAATGTCCCTATACCTTCTTTTTATGTCATGACACACCAAGAACAGTATAATTAAGTATCGATATTTTTAAAAAACAAATAAAGAAAAAAAGGCTATCAGCGGGAATCGAACCCGGGTCGCTGCGTTAGGAGTCAAGTGCCCGCAACGAAAGACTAACGTGGCATTGCTGAAGGGAATTGTAATGATAATTACTTTTAATACTATTGGTATCGTAAACTATCCCAAACAAAGTCACCATCGGACTGGAGGTTACATTCGGGAAAAGCTTCAGGGTTACATTCGGGAATTTGTTTTACGAGTGTAACCTCCAAAAGGTTACAATCGATAATTTTTTTTCCGAATGTAAATTCCAAAATGTAACATTAGGAAAAATAAAACAGTATACTCGGAAAAAAAGGTATATCAATCTATCGAGCGCTATGCTCTATGTTACAATCTACTTAATCAAGTTATCCAAGAAATCTAGTTAGTTCTTGTGTGCATAAATTATGTACAGGATCCTGAACAAAGCATGAGCACATCAAAGATGCTGAGAGTACATAAAAATGTCCCTATACCTTCTTTTTATGTCATGACACACCAAGAACAGTATAATTAAGTATCGATATTTAAAAAAAAACATAAAGAAAAAAAATTAGGCTATCAGCGGGAATCGAACCCGGGTCGCTGCAATAGTAGTCAAGTCAAGCAATCTAGTTAGTTCTTTTGTGCATAAAATATGTACAGGATCCTGAACAAAGCATGAGCACATCAAAGATGCTGAGAGTACATAAAAATGTCCCTATACCTTCTTTTTATGTCATGACACACCAAGAACAGTATAATTAAGTATCGATATTTAAAAAAAAAAAACAAAGAAAAAAAAAATAGGCTATAAGCGGGAATCGAACCCGGGTTGCTACGTTAGTAGTCAAGTGCCCGCAACGAAAGACTAACGTGGCATTGCTGAAGGGAATTGTAATAAAAATTACTATAAATACTATTGGTATCGTAAACTATCCCAAGCAAAGAAGTCACCATCGGCCTGGAGGTTACATTCGGGAAAAGCTTCAGGGTTACATTCGGGAATTTGTTTTACGAGTGTAACCTCCAAAAGGTTACAATCGATATTTTTTTTTCCGAATGTAAATTCCAAAAAGTAACATTAGGAAAAATGAAACAGTATACTCGGAAAAAAGGTATATCAATCTATCGAGCGCTATGCTCTATGTTAGAATCTACTTAATCAAGTTATCCAAGGAATCTAGTTAGTTCTTGTGTGCATAAAATATGTACAGGATCCTGAACAAAGCATGAGCACATCAAAGATGCTGAGAGTACATAAAAATGTCCCTATACCTTCTTTTTATGTCATGACACACCAAGAACAGTATAATAAAGTATCGATATTAAAAAAAATAAAATAAAGAAAAAAGAATAGGCTATCAGCGGGAATCGAACCCGGGTAGCTGCGTTAGTAGTCAAGTGCCCGCAACGAAAGACTAACGTGGCATTGCTGAAGGGAATTGTAATGAAAATTACTTTTAATACTATTGGTATCGTAAACTATCCCAAGAAAAGTCACTATCGGACTGGAGGTTACATTCGGGAAAAGCTTCAGGGTTACATTCGGGAATGTGTTTTACGAGTGTAACCTCCAAAAGGTTACAATCGATAATTTTTTTTCCGAATGTAAATTCCAAAAAGTAACATTAGGAAAAATAAAACAGTATACTCGGAAAAAAAGGTATATCAATCTATCGAGCGCTATGCTCTATGTTAGAATCTACTTAATCGAGTTATCCAAGGAATCTAGTTAGTTCTTGTGTGCATAAAATATGTACAGGATCCTGAACAAAGCATGAGCACATCAAAGATGCTGAGAGTACATAAAAATGACCATATACCTTCTTTTTATGTCATGACACACCAAGAACAGTATAATTAAGTATCGATATTTAAAAAAAAAATAAAGAAAAAAAAATTAGGCTATCAGCGGGAATCGAACCCGGGTAGCTGCGTTAGTAGTCAAGTGCCCGGAACGAAAGACTAACGTGGCATTGCTGAAGGGAATTGTAATGAAAATTGCTTTTAATACTATTGGTATCGTAAACTATCCCAAGCAAAGTCACCATCGGACTGGAGGTTACATTCGGGAAAAGCTTCTGGGTTACATTCGGGAATTTGTTTTACGAGTGTAACCTCCAAAAGATTACTATCGATAATTTTTTTTCCGAATGTAAATTCCAAAAAGTAACATTAGGAAAAATAAAACAGTATACTCGGAAAAAAAGGTATATCAATCTATCGAGCGCTATGCTCTATGTTAGAATCTACTTAATCAAGTTATCCAAGGAATCTAGTTAGTTCTTGTGTGCATAAAATATGTACAGGATCCTGAACAAAGCATGAGCACATCAAAGATGCTGAGAGTACATAAAATTGACCATATACCTTCTTTTTATGTCATGACACACCAAGAACAGTATAATTAAGTATCGATATTTTTAAAAAACAAATAAAGAAAAAAAGGCTATCAGCGGGAATCGAACCCGGGTCGCTGCGTTAGGAGTCAAGTGCCCGCAACGAAAGACTAACGTGGCATTGCTGAAGGGAATTGTAATGATAATTACTTTTAATACTATTGGTATCGTAAACTATCCCAAACAAAGTCACCATCGGACTGGAGGTTACATTCGGGAAAAGCTTCAGGGTTACATTCGGGAATTTGTTTTACGAGTGTAACCTCCAAAAGGTTACAATCGATAATTTTTTTTCCGAATGTAAATTCCAAAATGTAACATTAGGAAAAATAAAACAGTATACTCGGAAAAAAAGGTATATCAATCTATCGAGCGCTATGCTCTATGTTACAATCTACTTAATCAAGTTATCCAAGAAATCTAGTTAGTTCTTGTGTGCATAAATTATGTACAGGATCCTGAACAAAGCATGAGCACATCAAAGATGCTGAGAGTACATAAAAATGTCCCTATACCTTCTTTTTATGTCATGACACACCAAGAACAGTATAATTAAGTATCGATATTTTTAAAAAACAAATAAAGAAAAAAAGGCTATCAGCGGGAATCGAACCCGGGTCGCTGCGTTAGGAGTCAAGTGCCCGCAACGAAAGACTAACGTGGCATTGCTGAAGGGAATTGTAATGATAATTACTTTTAATACTATTGGTATCGTAAACTATCCCAAACAAAGTCACCATCGGA
The DNA here is from genome assembly GCF_932526225.1 of Nematostella vectensis. Taxonomy (NCBI): domain Eukaryota; kingdom Metazoa; phylum Cnidaria; class Anthozoa; order Actiniaria; family Edwardsiidae; genus Nematostella; species Nematostella vectensis. The sequence continues at coordinate 723,573 of NC_064043.1, read as the reverse complement.
CTGGAGGTTACATTCGGGAAAAGCTTCAGGGTTACATTCGGGAATTTGTTTTACGAGTGTAACCTCCAAAAGGTTACAATCGATAATTTTTTTTCCGAATGTAAATTCCAAAATGTAACATTAGGAAAAATAAAACAGTATACTCGGAAAAAAAGGTATATCAATCTATCGAGCGCTATGCTCTATGTTACAATCTACTTAATCAAGTTATCCAAGAAATCTAGTTAGTTCTTGTGTGCATAAATTATGTACAGGATCCTGAACAAAGCATGAGCACATCAAAGATGCTGAGAGTACATAAAAATGTCCCTATACCTTCTTTTTATGTCATGACACACCAAGAACAGTATAATTAAGTATCGATATTTAAAAAAAAAAACAAAGAAAAAAATAGGCTATAAGCGGGAATCGAACCCGGGTTGCTGCGTTAGTAGTCAAGTGCCCGCAACGAAAGACTAACGTGGCATTGCTGAAAAGAATTGTAATGAAAATTACTTTTAATACTATTGGTATCGTAACCTATCCCAAGCAAAGTCACCATCGGACTGGAGGTTACATTCGGGAAAAGCTTCAGGGTTACATTCGGGAATTTGTTTTACGAGTGTAACCTCCAAAAGGTTACAATCGATAATTTTTTTTCCGAATGTAAATTCCAAAAAGTAACATTAGGAAAAATAAAACAGTATACACGGAAAAAAAGGTATATCAATCTATCGAGCGCTATGCTCTATGTTAGAATCTACTTAATCAAGTTATCCAAGGAATCTAGTTAGTTCTTGTGTGCATAAAATATGTACAGGATCCTGAACAAAGCATGAGCACATCAAAGATGCTGAGAGTACATAAAAATCTCCCTATACATTCTTTTAATGTCATGACACACCAAGAACAGTATAATTAAGTATCGATATTTAAAAAAAATAAAGAAAAAAAATAGGCTATCAGCGGGAATCGAACCCGGGTAGCTGTGTTAGTAGTCAAGTGCTCGCAACGAAAGACTAACGTGGCATTGCTGAAGGGAATTGTAATGAAAATTACTTTTAATACTATTGGTATCGTAAACTATCCCAAACAAAGTCACCATCGGACTGGAGGTTACATTCGGGAAAAGCTTCAGGGTTACATTCGGGAATTTGTTTTACGAGTGTAACCTTTAAAAGGTTACAATCGATAATTTTTTTTCCGAATGTAAATTCCAAAAAGTAACATTAGGAAAAATAAAACAGTATACTCGGAAAAAAAGGTATATCAATCTATCGAGCGCTATGCTCTATGTTAGAATCTACTTAATCAAGTTATCCAAAAAATCTAGTTAGTTCTTGTGTGCATAAAATATGTACAGGATCCTGAACAAGGCATGAGCACATCAAAGATGCTGAGAGTACATAAAAATGTCCCTATACCTTCTTTTTATGTCATGACACACCAAGAACAGTATAATTAAGTATCGATATTTAAAAAAAAAATAAAGAAAAAAAATAGGCTATCAGCGGGAATCGAACCCGGGTCGCTGCGTTAGTAGTCAAGTGCCCGCAACGAAAGACTAACGTGGCATTGCTGAAGGGAATTGTAATGAAAATTACTTTTAATACTATTGGTATCGTAAACTATCCCAAGCAAAGTCACCATCGGACTGGAGGTTACATTCGGGAAAAGCTTCAGGGTTACATTCGGGAATTTGTTTTACGAGTGTAACCTCCAAAAGATTACAATCGATAATTTTTTTTCCGAATGTAAATTCCAAAAAGTAACATTAGGAAAAATAAAACAGTATACTCGGAAAAAAAGGTATATCAATCTATCGAGCGCTATGCTCTATGTTAGAATCTACTTAATCAAGTTATCCAAGGAATCTAGTTAGTTCTTGTGTGCATAAAATATGTACAGGATCCTGAACAAAGCATGAGCACATCAAAGATGCTGAGAGTACATAAAAATGTCCCTATACCTTCTTTTTATGTCATGACACACCAAGAACAGTATAATTAAATATCGATATTTAAACAAAAATAAAGAAAAAAAAAATAGGCTATCAGCGGGAATCGAACCCGGGTCGCTGCGTTAGTAGTCAAGTGCAAGCAACGAAAGACTAACGTGGCATTGCTGAAGGGAATTGTAATGATAATTACTTTTAATACTATTGGTATCGTAAACTATCCCAAACATAGTCACCATCGGACTGGAGGTTACATTCGGGAAAAGCTTCAGGGTTACATTCGGGAATTTGTTTTACGAGTGTAACCTCCAAAAGGTTACAATCGATAATTTTTTTTCCGAATGTAAATTCCAAAATGTAACATTAGGAAAAATAAAACAGTATACTCGGAAAAAAAGGTATATCAATCTATCGAGCGCTATGCTCTATGTTACAATCTACTTAATCAAGTTATCCAAGGAATCTAGTTAGTTCTTGTGTGCATAAATTATGTACAGGATCCTGAACAAAGCATGAGCACATCAAAGATGCTGAGAGTACATAAAAATGTCCCTATACCTTCTTTTTATGTCATGACACACCAAGAACAGTATAATTAAGTATCGATATTTAAAAAAAAACAAAGAAAAAAAATAGGCTATAAGCGGGAATCGAACCCGGGTTGCTGCGTTAGTAGTCAAGTGCCCGCAGCGAAAGAATATCGTGGCATTGCTGAAGGGAATTGTAATGAAAATTACTTTTAATACTATTGGTATCGTAACCTATCCCAAGCAAAGTCACCATCGGACTGGAGGTTACATTCGGGAAAAGCTTCAGGGTTACATTCGGGAATTTGTTTTACGAGTGTAACCTCCAAAAGGTTACAATCGATAATTTTATTTCCGAATGTAAATTCCAAAAAGTAACATTAGGAAAAATAAAACAGTATACACGGAAAAAAAGGTATATCAATCTATCGAGCGCTATCCTCTATTTTAGAATCTACTTAATCAAGTTATCCAAGGAATCTAGTTAGTTCTTGTGTGCATAAAATATGTACAGGATCCTGAACAAAGCATGAGCACATCAAAGATGCTGAGAGTACATAAAAATCTCCCTATACATTCTTTTAATGTCATGACACACCAAGAACAGTATAATTAAGTATCGATATTTAAAAAAAATAAAGAAAAAAAATAGGCTATCAGCGGGAATCGAACCCGGGTTGCTGCGTTAGTAGTCAAGTGCTCGCAACGAAAGAATAACGTGGCATTGCTGAAGGGAATTGTAATGAAAATTACTTTTAATACTATTGGTATCGTAAACTATCCCAAACAAAGTCACCATCGGACTGGAGGTTACATTCGGGAAAAGCTTCAGGGTTACATTCGGGAATTTGTTTTACGAGTGTAACCTTTAAAAGGTTACAATCGATAATTTTTTTTCCGAATGTAAATTCCAAAAAGTAACATTAGGAAAAATAAAACAGTATACTCGGAAAAAAAGGTATATCAATCTATCGAGCGCTATGCTCTATGTTAGAATCTACTTAATCAAGTTATCCAAAAAATCTAGTTAGTTCTTGTGTGCATAAAATATGTACAGGATCCTGAACAAGGCATGAGCACATCAAAGATGCTGAGAGTACATAAAAATGTCCCTATACCTTCTTTTTATGTCATGACACACCAAGAACAGTATAATTAAGTATCGATATTTAAAAAAAAAAATAAAGAAAAAAAATAGGCTATCAGCGGGAATCGAACCCGGGTCGCTGCGTTAGTAGTCAAGTGCCCGCAACGAAAGACTAACGTGGCATTGCTGAAGGGAATTGTAATGAAAATTACTTTTAATACTATTGGTATCGTAAACTATCCCAAGCAAAGTCACCATCGGACTGGAGGTTACATTCGGGAAAAGCTTCAGGGTTACATTCGGGAATTTGTTTTACGAGTGTAACCTCCATAAGGTTACAATCGATAATGTTTTTTCCGAATGTAAATTCCAAAAAGTAACATTAGGAAAAATAAAACAGTATACTCGGAAAAAATAGGCATATCAATCTATCGAGCGCTATGCTCTATGTTAGAATCTTCTTAATCAAGTTATCCAAGGAATCTAGTTAGTTTTTGTGTGCATAAAATATGTACAGGATCCTGAACAAAGCATGAGCACATCAAAGATGCTGAGAGTACATAAAAATGTCCCTATACCTTCTTTTTATGTCATGACACACCAAGAACAGTATAATTAAGTATCGATATTTAAAAAAAAACATAAAGAAAAAAAATTAGGCTATCAGCGGGAATCGAACCCGGGTCGCTGCAATAGTAGTCAAGTCAAGCAATCTAGTTAGTTCTTTTGTGCATAAAATATGTACAGGATCCTGAACAAAGCATGAGCACATCAAAGATGCTAAGAGTACATAAAAATGTCACTATACCTTCTTTTTATGTCATGACACACCAAGAACAGTATAATTAAGTATCGATATTTAAAAAAAACAATAAAGAAAAAATAATAGGCTATCAGCGGGAATCGAACCCGGGTCGCTGCGTTAGTAGTCGAATGCCCGCAACGAAAGACTAACGTGGCATTGCTGAAGGGAATTGTAATGAAAATTACTATAAATACTATTGGTATCGTAAACTATCCCAAGCAAAGTCACCATCGGACTGGAGGTTACATTCGGGAAAAGCTTCAGGGTTACATTCGGGAATTTGTTTTACGAGTGTAACCTTCAAAAGGTTACAATCGATAATTTTTTTTCCGAATGTAAATTCCAAAAAGTAACATTAGGAAAAATAAAACAGTATACTCGGAAAAAAAGGTATATCAATCTAACGAGCGCTATGCTCTATGTTAGAATCTACTTAATCAAGTTATCCAAGGAATCTAGTTAGTTCTTGTGTGCATAAAATATGTACAGGATCCTGAACAAAGCATGAGCACATCAAAGATGCTGAGAGTACATAAAAATGACTATATACCTTCTTTTTATGTCATGACACACCAAGAACAGTATAATTAAGTATCGATATTAAAAAAAATAAAAAAAAAAAAAAAAAATAGACTATCAGCGGGAATCGAACCCGGGTCGCTGCGTTAGTAGTCAAGTGCCCGCAACGAAAGACTAACGTGGCATTGCTGAAGGGAATTGTAATGAAAATTACTTTTAATACTATTGGTATCGTAAACTATCACAAGAAAAGTCACCATCGGACTGGAGGTTACATTCGGGAAAAGCTTCAGGGTTACATTCGGGAATTTGTTTTACGAGTGTAACCTCCAAAAGGTTACAATCGATAATTTTTTTTCCGAATGTAAATTCCAAAAAGTAACATTAGGAAAAATAAAACAGTATACTCGGAAAAAAAGGTATATCAATCTATCGAACGCTATGCTCTATGTTACAATCTACTTAATCAAGTTATCCAAGGAATCTAGTTAGTTCTTGTGTGCATAAAATATGTACAGGATCCTGAACAAAGCATGAGCACATCAAATATGCTGAGAGTACATAAAAATGTCCCTATACCTTCCTTTTATGTCATGACACACCAAGAACAGTATAATTAAGTATCGATATTTAAAAAAACAAATAAAGAAAAAAATTAGGCTATTAGCGGGAATCGAACCCGGGTCGCTGCGTTAGTAGTCATGTCAAGAAATCTAGTTAGTTCTTGTGTGCATAAAATATGTACAGGATCCTGAACAAAGCATGAGCACATCAAATATGCTGAGAGTACATAAAAATGTCCCTATACCTTCCTTTTATGTCATGACACACCAAGAACAGTATAATTAAGTATCGATATTTAAAAAAACAAATAAAGAAAAAAATTAGGCTATCAGCGGGAATCGAACCCGGGTCGCTGCGTTAGTAGTCATGTCAAGGAATCTAGTTAGTTCTTGTGTGCATAAAATATGTACAGGATCCTGAACAAAGCATGAGCACATCAAAGATGCTGAGAGTACATAAAAATGTCCCTATACCTTCCTTTTATGTCATGACACACCAAGAACAGTATAATTAAGTATCGATATTTAAAAAAACAAATAAAGAAAAAAAAATAAGCTATCAGCAGGAATCGAACCCGGGTCGCTGCGTTAGTAGTCAAGTGCCCGCAACGAAAGACTAACGTGGCATTGCTGAAGGGAATTGTAATGAAAATTACTTTTAATACTATTGGTATCGTAAACTATCCCAAGCAAAGTCACCATCGGACTGGAGGTTACATTCGGGAAAAGCTTCAGGGTTACATTCGGGAATTTGTTTTACGAGTGTAACCTCCAAAAGGTTACAATCGATAATTTTTTTTCCGAATGTAAATTCCAAAAAGTAACATTAGGTAAAATAAAACAGTATACTCGGAAAAAAGGTATATCAATCTATCGAGCGCTATGCTCTATGTTAGAATCTACTTAATCAAGTTATCCAAGGAATCTAGTTAGTTCTTGTGTGCATAAAATATGTACAGGATCCTGAACAAAGCATGAGCACATCAAAGATGCTGAGAGTACATAAAAATGTCCCTATACCTTCCTTTTATGTCATGACACACCAAGAACAGTATAATTAAGTATCGATATTTAAAAAACAAATAAAGAAAAAAAAATAGGCTATCAGCGGGAATCGAACACGGGTCCCTGCGTTAGTAGTCAAGTGCCCGCAACGAAAGACTAACGTGGCATTGCTGAAAGGAATTGTAATGAAAATTACTTTTAATACTATTGGTATCGTAAACTATCCCAAGCAAAGTCACCATCGGACTGGAGGTTACATTCTGGAAAAGCTTCAGGGTTACATTCGGGAATTTGTTTTACGAGTGTAACCTCCAAAAGGTTACAATCGATAATTTTTTTTCCGAATGTAAATTCCAAAAGGTAACATTAGGAAAAATAAAACAGTATACTCGGAAAAAAAGGTAAATTAATCTATCGAGCGCTATGCTCTATGTTAGAATCTACTTAATCAAGTTATCCAAGGAATCTAGTTAGTTCTTGTGTGCATAAAATATGTACAGGATCCTGAACAAAGCATGAGCACATCAAAGATGCTGAGAGTACATAAAAATGACCATATACCTTCTTTTTATGTCATGACACACCAAGAACAGTATAATTAAGTATCGATATTTTTCAAAAAAAAATAAAGAAAAAAAAAGGCTATGAGCGGGAATCGAACCCGGGTCGCTGCGTTAGGAGTCAAGTGCCCGCAACGAAAGACTAACGTGGCATTGCTGAAGGGAATTGTAATGATAATTACTTTTAATACAATTGGTATCGTAAACTATCCCAAGCAAAGTCACCATCGGACTGGAGGTTACATTCGGGAAAAGCTTCAGGGTTACATTCGGGAATTTGTTTTACGAGTGTAACCTCCAAAAGGTTACAATCGATAATTTTTTTTCCGAATGTAAATTCCAAAAAGTAACATTAGGAAAAATAAAACAGTATACTCGGAAAAAAAGGTATATCAATCTATCGAGCGCTATGCTCTATGTTAGAATCTACTTAATCAAGTTATCCAAGGAATCTAGTTAGTTCTTGTGTACATAAAATATGTACAGGATCCTGAACAAAGCATGAGCACATCAAAGATGCTGAGAGTACATAAAAATGACCATATACCTTCTTTTTATGTCATAACACACAGAGAACAGTATAATTAAGTATCGATATTTTTAAAAAAAAATAAAGAAAAAAAAAGGCTATCAGCGGGAATCGAACCCGGGTCGCTGCGTTAGGAGTCAAGTGCCCGCAACGAAAGACTAACGTGGCATTGCTGAAGGGAATTGTAATGATAATTACTTTTAATACTATTGGTATCGTAAACTATCCCAAGCAAAGTCACCATCGGACTGGAGGTTACATTCGGGAAAAGCTTCAGGGTTACATTCGGGAATTTGTTTTACGAGTGTAACCTCCAAAAGGTTACAATCGATAATTTTTTTTCCGAATGTAAATTCCAAAAAGTAACATTAGGAAAAATAAAACAGTATACTCGGAAAAAAAGGTATATCAATCTATCGAGCGCTATGCTCTATGTTACAATCTACTTAATCAAGTTATCCAAGGAATCTAGTTAGTTCTTGTGTGCATAAAATATGTACAGGATCCTGAACAAAGCATGAGCACATCAAAGATGCTGAGAGTACATAAAATGTCCCTATACCTTCTTTTTATGTCATGACACACCAAGAACAGTATAATTAAGTATCGATATTTAAAAAAAAAAATAAAGAAATAAAATAGGCTATCAGCGGGAATCGAACCCGGGTCGCTGCGTTAATTGTCAAGTGCCCGCAACGAAAGACTAACGTGGCATTGCTGAAGGGAATTGTAATGAAAATTACTTTTAATACTATTGGTATCGTAAACTATCCCAAGCAAAGTCACCATCGGACTGGAGGTTACATTCGGGAAAAGCTTCAGGGTTACATTCGGGAATTTGTTTTACGAGTGTAACCTCCAAAAGGTTACAATCGATAATTATTTTCCGAATGTAAATTCAAAAAAGTAACATTAGGAAAAATAAAACAGTATACTCGGAAAAAAAGGTATATCAATCTATGGAGCGCTATGCTCTATGTTAGAATCTACTTAATCAAGTTATCCAAGGAATCTAGTTAGTTCTTGTGTGCATAAAATATGTACAGGATCCTGAACAAAGCATGATCACATCAAAGATGCTGAGAGTACATAAAAATGACCATATACCTTATTTTTATGTCATGACACACCAAAAAACAGTATAACTAAGTATCGATATTTTTAAAAAAAAATAAAGAAAAAAAAAAGGCTATCAGCGGGAATCGAACCCGGGTCGCTGCGTTAGGAGTCAAGTGCCCGCAACGAAAGATTAACGTGGCATTGCTGAAGGGAATTGTAATGATAATTACCTATAATACTATTGGTATCGTAAACTATCCCAAGCAAAGTCACCATCGGACTGGAGGTTACATTCGGGAAAAGCTTCAGGGTTACATTCGGGAATTTGTTTTACGAGTGTAACCTCCAAAAGGTTACAATCGATAATTTTTTTTCCGAATGTAAATTCCAAAAAGGAACATTAGGAAAAATAAAACAGTATACTCGGAAAAAAAGGTATATCAATCTATCGAGCGCTATGCTCTATGTTACAATCTACTTAATCAAGTTATCCAAGGAATCTAGTTAGTTCTTGTGTGCATAAAATATGTACAGGATCCTGAACAAAGCATGAAAACATCAAAGATGCTGAGAGTACATAAAAATGACCATATACCTTATTTTTATGTCATGACACACCAAAAAACAGTATAACTAAGTATCGATATTTTTTAAAAAAAAAATAAAGAAAAAAAAAGGCTATCAGCGGGAATCGAACCCGGGTCGCTGCGTTAGGAGTCAAGTGCCCGCAACGAAAGACTAACGTGGCATTGCTAAAAGGGAATTGTAATGATAATTACTTTTAATACTATTGGTATCGTAAACTATCCCAAGCAAAGTCACCATCGGACTGGAGGTTACATTCGGGAAAAGCTTCAGGGTTACATTCGGGAATTTGTTTTACGAGTGTAAAATCCAAAAGGTTACAATCGATAATTTTTTTTCCGAATGTAAATTCCAAAAAGTAACATTAGGAAAAATAAAACAGTATACTCGGAAAAAAAGGTATATCAATCTATCGAGCGCTATGCTCTATGTTAGAATGTACTTAATCAAGTTATCCAAGGAATCTAGTTAGTTCTTGTGTGCAAAAAAAAATGTACAGGATCCTGAATAAAGCACGAGCACATCAAAGATGCTGAGAGTACATAAAAATGACCATATACCTTCTTATTATGTCATGACACACCAAGAACAGTATAATTAAGTATCGATAATTTTAAAATAAAAAAAAGAAAAAAAAAGTCTATCAGCGTGAATCGAACCCGGGTCGCTGCGTTAGGAGTCAAGTGCCCGCAACGAAAGACTAACGTGGCATTGCTGAAGGGAATTGTAATGATAATTACTTTAAAACTATTGGTATCGTAAACTATCCCAAGCAAAGTCACCATCGGACTGGAGGTTACATTCGGGAAAAGCTTCAGGGTTACATTCGGGAATTTGTTTTACGAGTGTAACCTCCAAAAGGTTACAATCGATAATTTTTTTTCCGAATGTAAATTCCAAAAAGTAACATTAGGAAAAATAAAACCGTATACTCGGAAAAAAAGGTATACCAATCTATCGAGCGCTATGCTCTATGTTACAATCTACTTAATCAAGTTATCCAAGGAATCTAGTTAGTTCTTGTGTGCATAAAATATGAACAGGATCCTGAACAAAGCATGAGCACATCAAAGATGCTGAGAGTACATAAAAATGTCCCTATACCTTCTTTTTATGTCATGACACACCAAGAACAGTATAATTAAGTATCGATATTTAAAAAAAAAAACAAAGAAAAAAAATAGGCTATCAGCAGGAATCGAACCCGGGTCGCTGCGTTAGTAATCAAGTGCCCGCAACGAAAGACTAACGTGGCATTGCTGAAGGGAATTGTAATGAAAATTACTTTTAATACTATTGGTATCGTAAACTATCCCAAGAAAAGTCACCATCGGACTGGATGTTACAATCGGGAAAAGCTTCAGGGTTACATTCGGGAATTTGTTTTACGAGTGTAACCTCCAAAAGGTTACAATCGATAATTTTTTTTCCGAATGTAAATTCCAAAATGTAACATTAGGAAAAATAAAACAGTATACTCGGAAAAAAAGGTATATCAATCTATCGAGCGCTATGCTCTATGTTAGAATCTACTTAATCAAGTTATCCAAGGAATCTAGTTAGTTCTTGTGTGCATAAATTATGTACAGGATCCTGAACAAAGCATGAGCACATCAAAGATGCTGAGAGTACATAAAAATGTCCCTATACCTTCTTTTTATGTCATAACACACCAAGAACAGTATAATTAAGTATCGATATTTAAAAAAAAATAAAGAAAAAAAAAATTGGCTATCAGCGGGAATCGAACCCGGGTCGCTGCGTTAGTAGTCAAGTGTCAGCAACGAAAGACTAACGTGGCATTGCTGAAGGGGATTGTAATGAAAATTACTTTTAATACTATTGGTATCGTAAACTATCCCAAGCAAAGTCACCATCGGACTGGAGGTTACATTCGGGAAAAGCTTCAGGGTTACATTCGGGAATTTGTTTTACGAGTGTAACCTCCAAAAGGTTACAATCGATAATTTTTTTTCCGTATGTGAATTCCAAAAAGTAACATTATGAAAAATAAAACAGTATACTCGGAAAAAAAGGTATATCAATCTATCGAGCGCTATGCTCTATGTTAGAATCTACTTAATCAAGTCATCCAAGGAATCTAGTTAGTTCTTGTGTGCATAAAATATGTACAGGATCCTGAACAAAGCATGAGCAAATCAAAGATGCTGAGAGTACATAAAAATGTCCCTATACCTTCTTTTTATGTCATTACACACCAAGAACAGTATAATTAAGTATCGATATTTAAAAAAAAAAATAAAGAAAAAAAAATAGGCTATCAGCGGGAATCGAACCCGGGTAGCTGCGTTAGTAGTCAAGTGCCCGCAACGAAAGACTAACGTGGCATTGCTGAAGGGGATTGTAATGAAAATTACTTTTAATACTATTGGTATCGTAAACTATCCCAAGCAAAGTCACCATCGGACTGGAGGTTACATTCGGGAAAAGCTTCAGGGTTACATTCGGGAATTTGTTTTACGAGTGTAACCCCCAAAAGGTTACAATCGATAATTTTTTTTCCGAATGTAAATTCCAAAAAGTAACATTATGAAAAATAAAACAGTATACTCGGAAAAAAAGGTATATCAATCTATCGAGCGCTATGCTCTATGTTAGAATCGACTTAATCAAGTTATCCAAGGAATCTAGTTAGTTCCTTTTGTGCAAAAATTAGTACAGGATCCTGAACAAAGCATGAGCACATCAAAGATGCTGAGAGTACATAAAAAATGTCCCTTTACCTTTTTTTTATGTCATGACACACCAAAAACAGTATAATTAAGTATCGATATTTAAAAAAAAAATAAAGAAAAAAAATAGGCTATCAGCGGGAATCGAACCCGGGTAGCTGCGTTAGTAGTCAAGTGCCCGCAACGAAAGACTAACGTGGCATTGCTGAAGGGAATTGTAATGAAAATTACTTTTAATACTATTGGTATCGTAAACTATCCCAAGAAAAGTCACCATCGGACTGGAGGTTACATTCGGGAAAAGCTTCAGGGTTACATTCGGGAATTTGTTTTGCGAGTGTAACCTCCAAAAGGTTACAATCGATAATTTTTTTTTCCGAATGTAAATTCCAAAAAGTAACATTAGGAAAAATAAAACAGTATACTCGGAAAAAAAGGTATATCAATCTATCGAGCGCTATGCTCTATGTTAGAATCTACTTAATCAAGTTATCCAAGGAATCGAGTTAGTTCTTGTGTGCATAAAATGCATAAAATATGTACAGGATCCTGAACAAAGGATGAGCACATCAAAGATGCTGAGAGTACATAAAAATGTCCCTATACCTTCTTTTTATGTCATGACACACCAAGAACAGTATAATTAAGTATCGATATTTAAAAAAAAAATAAAGAAAAAAAATTAGGCTATCAGCGTGAATCGAACCCGGGTCGCTGCCTTAGTAGTCAAGTCAAGGAATCTAGTTAGTTCTTGTGTGCATAAAATATGTACAGGATCCTGAACAAAGCATGAGCACATCAAAGATGCTGAGAGTACATAAAAATGTCCCTATACCTTCCTTTTATGTCATGACACACCAAGAACAGTATAATTAAGTATCGATATTTAAAAAAACAAATAAAGAAAAAAAAAATAGGCTATCAGAGGGAATCGAACCCGGGTCGCTTCGTTAGTAGTCAAGTGCTAGCAACGAAAGACTAACGTGGCATTGCTGAAGGGAATTGTAATGATAATTACTTTTAATACTATTGGTATCGTAAACTATTCCAAGCAAAGTCACCATCGGACTGGAGGTTACATTCGGGAAAAGCTTCAGGGTTACATTCGGGAATTTGTTTTACGAGTGTAACCTCCAAAAGGTTACAATCGATAATTTTAGCGACCCGGGTTCGATTCCCGCTGATAGCCTATTTTTTTTCCTTATTTTTTTTTTAAATATCGATACTTAATTATACTGTTCTTGGTGTGTCATGACATAAAAAGAAGGTATAGGGACATTTTTATGTACTCTCAGCATCTTTGATGTGCTCATCCTTTGTTCAGGATCCTGTACATATTTTATGCACACAAGAACTAACTAGATTCGTCGGATAACTTGATTAAGTAGATTCTAACATAGTGCATAGCGCTCGATAGATTGATATACCTTTTTTTCCGAGTATACTGTTTTATTTTTCCTAATGTTACTTTTTGGAATTTACATTCGGAAAAAAAATTATCGATTGTAACCTTTTGGAGGTTACACTCGTAAAACAAATTCCCGAATGTAACCCTGAAGCTATTCCCGAATGTAACCTCCAGTCCGATGGTGACTTTGCTTGGGATAGTTTACGATACCAATAGTATTAAAACTAATTATCATTACAATTCCCTTCAGCAATGCCACGTTAGTCTTTCGTTGCGGGCACTTGACTACTAACGCAGCGACCCGGGTTCGATTCCCGCTGATATCCCATTATTTTTTCTTTATTTTTTTTTTAAATATCGATACTTAATTATACTGTTCTTGGTGTGTCATGACATAAAAAGAAGGTATAGGGACATTTTTATGTACTCTCAGCATCTTTGATGTGCTCATGCTTTGTTCAGGATCCTGTACATATTTTATGCACACAAGAACTAACTAGATTCCTTGGATAACTTGATTAAGTAGATTCTAACATAGAGCATAGCGCTCGATAGATTGATATACCTTTTTTTCCGAGTATACTGTTTTATTTTTCCTAATGTTACTTTTTGGAATTTACATTCGGAAAAAAAATTATCGATTGTAACCTTTTGGAGGTTACACTCGTAAAACAAATTCCCGAATGTAACCCTGAAGCTTTTCCCGAATGTAACCTCCAGTCCGATGGTGACTTTGCTTGGGATAGTTTACGATACCAATAGTATTAAAAGTAATTTTCATTACAATTCCCTTCAGGAATGCCACGTTAGTCTTTCGTTGCGGGCACTTGACTACTAACGCAGCGACCCGGGTTCGATTCCCGCTGATAGCCTTTTTTTTTTTTTTAAATATCGATACTTAATTATACTGTTCTTGGTGTGTCATGACATAAAAAGAAGGTATAGTGACATTTTTATGTACTCTTAGCATCTTTGATGTGCTCATGCTTTGTTCAGGATCCTGTACATATTTTATGCACACAAGAACTAAGTAGATTCCTTGGATAACTTGATTAAGTAGATTCTAACATAGAGCATAGCGCTCGATAGATTGATATACCTTTTTTTCCGAGTATACTGTTTTATTTTTCCTAATGTTACTTTTTGGAATTTACATTCGGAAAAAAAATTATCGATTGTAACCTTTTGGAGGTTACACTCGTAAAACAAATTCCCGAATGTAACCCTGAAGCTATTCCCGAATGTAACCTCCAGTCCGATGGTGACTTTGCTTGGGATAGTTTACGATACCAATAGTATTAAAACTAATTATCATTACAATTCCCTTTAGCAATGCCACGTTAGTCTTTCGTTGCGGGCACTTGACTACTAACGCAGCGACCCGGGTTTGATTCCCGCTGATAGCCCATTATTTTTTCTTTATTTTTTTTTTAAATATCGATACTTAATTATACTGTTCTTGGTGTGTCATGACATAAAAAGATGGTATAGGGACATTTTTATGTACTCTAAGCATCTTTGATGTGCTCATGCTTTGTTCAGGATCCTGTACATATTTTATGCACACAAGAACTAACTAGATTCCTTGGATAACTTGATTAAGTAGATTCTAACATAGAGCATAGCGCTCGATAGATTGATATACCTTTTTTTCCGAGTATACTGTTTTATTTTTCCTAATGTTACTTTTTGGAATTTACATTCGGAAAAAAAATTATCGATTGTAACCTTTTGGAGGTTACACTCGTAAAACAAATTCCCGAATGTAACCCTGAAGCTTTTCCCGAATGTAACCTCCAGTCCGATGGTGACTTTGCTTGGGATAGTTTACGATACCAATAGTATTAAAAGTAATTTTCATTACAATTCCCTTCAGGAATGCCACGTTAGTCTTTCGTTGCGGGCACTTGACTACTAACGCAGCGACCCGGGTTCGATTCCCGCTGATAGCCTTTTTTTTTTTTTAAATATCGATACTTAATTATACTGTTCTTGGTGTGTCATGACATAAAAAGAAGGTATAGGGAAATTTTTATGTACTCTCAGCATCTTTGATGTGCTCATGCTTTGTTCAGGATCCTGTACATATTTTATGTACACAAGAACAAACTAGATTCCTTGGATAACTTGATTAAGTAGATTCTAACATAGAGCATAGCGCTCGATAGATTGATATACCTTTTTTTCCGAGTATACTGTTTTTTTTCCTAATGTTACTTTTTGGAATTTACATTCGGAAAAAAATTTTCGATTGTAACCTTTTGGAGGTTACACTCGTAAAACAAATTCCCGAATGTAACCCTGAAGCTTTTCCCGAATGTAACCTCCAGTCCGATGGTGACTTTGCTTGGGATAGTTTACGATACCTATAGTATTAAAAGTAATTTTCATTACAATTCCCTTCAGCAATGCCACGTTAGTCTTTCGTTGAGGGCACTTGACTACAAACGCAGCGACCCGGGTTCGATTCCCGCTGATAGCCTATTATTTTTTCTTTATTGTTTTTTTTAAATATCGATACTTAATTATACTGTTCTTGGTGTGTCATGACATAAAAAGAAAGTATAGTGACATTTTTATGTACTCTTAACATCTTTGATGTGCTCATGCTTTGTTCAGGATCCTGTACATATTTTATGCACACAAGAACTAAGTAGATTCCTTGGATAACTTGATTAAGTAGATTCTAACATAGAGCATAGCGCTCGATAGATTGATATACCTTTTTTTCCGAGTATACTGTTTTTTTTTTTCCTAATGTTACTTTTTGGAATTTACATTCGGAAAAAAAATGTTCGATTGTAACCTTTTGGAGGTTACACTCGTAAAACAAATTCCCGAATGTAACCCTGAAGCTTTTCCCGAATGTAACCTCCAGTCCGATGGTGACTTTGCTTGGGATAGTTCACGATACCTATAGTATTAAAAGTAATTTTCATTACAATTCCCTTAAGCAATGCCACGTTAGTCTTTCGTTGCGGGCACTTGACTACTAACGCAGCGACCCGGGTTCGATTCCCGCTGATAGCCTATTTTTTTTTTCTTTCTTGTTTTTTTTAAATATCGATACTTAATTATACTGTTCTTGGTGTGTCATGACATAAAAAGAAGGTATAGTGACATTTTTATGTACTCTTAGCATCTTTGATGTGTTTATGCTTTGTTCAGGATCCTGTACATATTTTATGTACACAAGAACAAACTAGATTCCTTGGATAACTTGATTAAGTAGATTCTAACATAGAGCATAGCGCTCGATAGATTGATATACCTTTTTTTCCGAGTATACTGTTTTTTTTTCCTAATGTTACTTTTTGGAATTTACATTCGGAAAAAAAATTTTCGATTGTAACCTTTTGGAGGTTACACTCGTAAAACAAATTCCCGAATGTAACCCTGAAGCTTTTCCCGAATGTAACCTCCAGTCCGATGGTGACTTTGCTTGGGATAGTTTACGATACCTATAGTATTAAAAGTAATTTTCATTACAATTCCCTTCAGCAATGCCACGTTAGTCTTTCGTTGCGGGCACTTGACTACTAACGCAGCGACCCGGGTTCGATTCCCGCTGATAGCCTATTTTTTTTTTTCTTGTTTTTTTTAAATATCGATACTTAATTATACTGTTCTTGGTGTGTCATGACATAAAAAGAAGGTATAGTGACATTTTTATGTACTCTTAGCATCTTTGATGTGCTCATGCTTTGTTCAGGATCCTGTACATATTTTATGCACACAAGAACTAAGTAGATTCCTTGGATAACTTGATTAAGTAGATTCTAACATAGAGCATAGCGCTCGATAGATTGATATACCTTTTTTTCCGAGTATACTGCTTTATCTTTCCTAATGTTACTTTTTGGAATTTACATTCGGAAAACAAATTATCGATTGTAACCTTTTGAAGGTTACACTCGTAAAACAAATTCCCGAATGTAACCCTGAAGCTTTTCCCGAATGTAACCTCCAGTCCGATGGTGACTTTGCTTGGGATAGTTTACGATACCAATAGTATTAAAAGTAATTTTCATTACAATTCCCTTCAGCAATGCCACGTTAGTCTTTCGTTGCGGGCACTTGACTACTAACGCAGCCACCCGGGTTCGATTCCCGCTGATAGCCTTTTTTTTTTTTTTTAAATATCGATACTTAATTATACTGTTCTTGGTGTGTCATGACATAAAAAGAAGGTATAGGGACATTTTTATGTACTCTCATCACCTTTGATGTGCTCATGCTTTGTTCAGGATCCTGTACATATTTTATGCACACAAGAACTAACTAGATTCCTTGGATAACTTGATTAAGTAGATTCTAACATAGAGCTCGATAGATTGATATACCTTTTTTTCCGAGTATACTGTTTTATTTTTCCTAATGTTACTTTTTGGAATTTACATTCGGAAAAAAAAATATCGATTGTAACCTTTTGGAGGTTACACTCGAAAAACAAATTCCCGAATGTAACCCTGAAGCTTTTCCCAAATGTAACCTCCAGTCCGATGGTGACTTTGCTTGGGATAGTTTACGATACCAATAGTATTAAAAGTAATTTTCATTACAATTCCCTTCAGGAATGCCACGTTAGTCTTTCGTTGCGGGCACTTGACTACTAACGCAGCGACCCGGGCTCGATTCCCGCTGATAGCCTTTTTTTTTTTTTTTAAATATCGATACTTAATTATACTGTTCTTGGTGTGTCATGACATAAAAAGAAGGTATAGGGAAATTTTTATGTACTCTCAGCATCTTTGATGTGCTCATGCTTTGTTCAGGATCCTGTACATATTTTATATACACAAGAACAAACCAGATTCCTTGGATAACTTGATTAAGTAGATTCTAACATAGAGCATAGCGCTCGATAGATTGATATACCTTTTTTTCCGAGTATACTGTTTTTTTTTTCCTAATGTTACTTTTTGGAATTTACATTCGGAAAAAAAATTTTCGATTGTAACCTTTTGGAGGTTACACTCGTAAAACAAATTCCCGAATGTAACCCTGAAGCTTTTCCCGAATGTAACCTCCAGTCCGATGGTGACTTTGCTTGGGATAGTTTACGATACCAATAGTATTAAAAGTAATTTTCATTACAATTCCCTTCAGCAATGCTACGTTAGTCTTTCGTTGCGGGCACTTGACTATTAACGCAGCGACCCGGGTTCGATTCCCGCTGATAGCCTATTTTTTTTACTTTATTTTTTTTTTTAAAAATCGATACTTAATTATACTGTTCTTGGTGTGTCATGACATAAAAAGAAGGTATAGGGACATTTTTATGTACTCTCAGCATCTTTGATGTGCTCATGCTTTGTTCAGGATCCTGTACATATTTTATGCACACAAGAACAAACTAGATTCCTTGGATAACTTGATTAAGTAGATTCTAACATAGAGCATAGCGCTCGATAGATTGATATACCTTTTTTTCCGAGTATACTGTTTTATTTTTCCTAATGTTACTTTTTGGAATTTACATTCGGAAAAAAAATTATCGATTGTAACCTTTTGGAGGTTACACTCGTAAAACAAATTCCCGAATGTAACCCTGAAGCTTTTCCCGAATGTAACCTCCAGTCCGATGGTGACTTTGCTTGGGATAGTTTACGATACCAATAGTATTAAAAGTAATTTTCATTACAATTCCCTTCAGGAATGCCACGTTAGTCTTTCGTTGCGGGCACTTGACTACTAACGCAGCGACCCGGGTTCGATTCCCGCTGATAGCCTTTTTTTTTTTTTTTAAATATCGATACTTAATTATACTGTTCTTGGTGTGTCATGACATAAAAAGAAGGTATAGTGACATTTTTATGTACTCTTAGCATCTTTGATGTGCTCATGCTTTGTTCAGGATCCTGTACATATTTTATGCACACAAGAACTAAGTAGATTCCTTGGATAACTTGATTAAGTAGATTCTAACATAGAGCATAGCGCTCGATAGATTGATATACCTTTTTTTCCGAGTATACTGTTTTATTTTTCCTAATGTTACTTTTTGGAATTTACATTCGGAAAAAAAATTATCGATTGTAACCTTTTGGAGGTTACACTCGTAAAACAAATTCCCGAATGTAACCCTGAAGCTATTCCCGAATGTAACCTCCAGTCCGATGGTGACTTTGCTTGGGATAGTTTACGATACCAATAGTATTAAAACTAATTATCATTACAATTCCCTTTAGCAATGCCACGTTAGTCTTTCGTTGCGGGCACTTGACTACTAACGCAGCGACCCGGGTTCGATTCCCGCTGATAGCCCATTATTTTTTCTTTATTTTTTTTTTAAATATCGATACTTAATTATACTGTTCTTGGTGTGTCATGACATAAAAAGAAGGTATAGGGACATTTTTATGTACTCTAAGCATCTTTGATGTGCTCATGCTTTGTTCAGGATCCTGTACATATTTTATGCACACAAGAACTAACTAGATTCCTTGGATAACTTGATTAAGTAGATTCTAACATAGAGCATAGCGCTCGATAGATTGATATACCTTTTTTTCCGAGTATACTGTTTTATTTTTCCTAATGTTACTTTTTGGAATTTACATTCGGAAAAAAAATTATCGATTGTAACCTTTTGGAGGTTACACTCGTAAAACAAATTCCCGAATGTAACCCTGAAGCTTTTCCCGAATGTAACCTCCAGTCCGATGGTGACTTTGCTTGGGATAGTTTACGATACCAATAGTATTAAATGTAATTTTCATTACAATTCCCTTCAGGAATGCCACGTTAGTCTTTCGTTGCGGGCACTTGACTACTAACGCAGCGACCCGGGTTCGATTCCCGCTGATAGCCTTTTTTTTTTTTTAAATATCGATACTTAATTATACTGTTCTTGGTGTGTCATGACATAAAAAAAAAGTTATAGGGAAATTTTTATGTACTCTCAGCATCTTTGATGTGCTCATGCTTTGTTCAGGATCCTGTACATATTTTATGTACACAAGAACAAACTAGATTCCTTGGATAACTTGATTAAGTAGATTCTAACATAGAGCATAGCGCTCGATAGATTGATATACCTTTTTTTCCGAGTATACTGTTCTATTTTTCCTAATGTTACTTTTTGGAATTTACATTCGGAAAAAAAATGTTCGATTGTAACCTTTTGGAGGTTACACTCGTAAAACAAATTCCCGAATGTAACCCTGAAGCTTTTCCCGAATGTAACCTCCAGTCCGATGGTGACTTTGCTTGGGATAGTTCACGATACCTATAGTATTAAAAGTAATTTTCATTACAATTCCCTTAAGCAATGCCACGTTAGTCTTTCGT
Source organism: Nematostella vectensis (assembly GCF_932526225.1). NCBI lineage: Eukaryota > Metazoa > Cnidaria > Anthozoa > Actiniaria > Edwardsiidae > Nematostella > Nematostella vectensis. Next base: position 703,004 of record NC_064043.1, on the reverse strand, counting down.
TGCGGGCACTTGACTACTAACGCAGCGACCCGGGTTCGATTCCCGCTGATAGCCTATTTTTTTTTTCTTTCTTGTTTTTTTTAAATATCGATACTTAATTATACTGTTCTTGGTGTGTCATGACATAAAAAGAAGGTATAGTGACATTTTTATGTACTCTTAGCATCTTTGATGTGCTCATGCTTTGTTCAGGATCCTGTACATATTTTATGTACACAAGAACAAACTAGATTCCTTGGATAACTTGATTAAGTAGATTCTAACATAGAGCATAGCGCTCGATAGATTGATATACCTTTTTTTCCTAGTATACTGTTTTTTTTTCCTAATGTTACTTTTTGGAATTTACATTCGGAAAAAAAATTTTCGATTGTAACCTTTTGGAGGTTACACTCGTAAAACAAATTCCCGAATGTAACCCTGAAGCTTTTCCCGAATGTAACCTCCAGTCCGATGGTGACTTTGCTTGGGATAGTTTACGATACCTATAGTATTAAAAGTAATTTTCATTACAATTCCCTTCAGCAATGCCACGTTAGTCTTTCGTTGCGGGCACTTGACTACTAACGCAGCGACCCGGGTTCGATTCCCGCTGATAGCCTATTATTTTTTCTTTATTGTTTTTTTTAAATATCGATACTTAATTATACTGTTCTTGATGTGTCATGACATAAAAAGAAGGTATAGTGACATTTTTATGTACTCTTAGCATCTTTGATGTGCTCATGCTTTGTTCAGGATCCTGTACATATTTTATGTAAAAAAGAACTAAGTAGATTCCTTGGATAACTTGATTAAGTAGATTCTAACATAGAGCATAGCGCTCGATAGATTGATATACCTTTTTTTCCGAGTATACTGGGTTTTTTTTCCTAATGTTACTTTTTGGAATTTACATTCGGAAAAAAAATGTTCGATTGTAACCTTTTGGAGGTTACACTCGTAAAACAAATTCCCGAATGTAACCCTGAAGCTTTTCCCGAATGTAACCTCCAGTCCGATGGTGACTTTGCTTGGTATAATTTACGATACCTATAGTATTAAAAGTAATTTTCATTACAATTCCCTTAAGCAATGCCACGTTAGTCTTTCGTTGCGGGCACTTGACTACTAACGCAGCGACCCGGGTTCGATTCCCGCTGGTAGCCTATTTTTTTTTTTTTCTTGTTTTTTTTAAATATCGATACTTAATTATACTGTTCTTGGTGTGTCATGACATAAAAATAAGGTATAGTGACATTTTTATGTACTCTTAGCATCTTTGATGTGCTCATGCTTTGTTCAGGATCCTGTACATATTTTATGCACACAAGAACTAAGTAGATTCCTTGGATAACTTGATTAAGTAGATTCTAACATAGAGCATAGCGCTCGATAGATTGATATACCTTTTTTTCCGAGTATACTGTTTTATTTTTCCTAATGTTACTTTTTGGAATTTACATTCGGAAAAAAAATTATCGATTGTAACCTTTTGGAGGTTACACTCGTAAAACAAATTCCCGAATGTAACCCTGAAGCTTTTCCCGAATGTAACCTCCAGTCCGATGGTGACTTTGCTTGGGATAGTTTACGATACCAATAGTATTAAAAGTAATTTTCATTACAATTCCCTTCAGCAATGCTACGTTAGTCTTTCGTTGCGGGCACTTGACTATTAACGCAGCGACCCGGGTTCGATTCCCGCTGATAGCCTATTTTTTTTACTTTATTTTTTTTTTTAAAAATCGATACTTAATTATACTGTTCTTGGTGTGTCATGACATAAAAAGAAGGTATAGTGACATTTTTATGTACTCTCAGCATCTTTGATGTGCTCATGCTTTGTTCAGGATCCTGTACATATTTTATGCACACAAGAACAAACTAGATTCCTTGGATAACTTGATTAAGTAGATTCTAACATAGAGCATAGCGCTCGATAGATTGATATACCTTTTTTTCCGAGTATACTGTTTTATTTTTTCTAATGTTACTTTTTGGAATTTACATTCGGAAAAAAAATTATCGATTGTAACCTTTTGGAGGTTACACTCGTAAAACAAATTCCCGAATGTAACCCTGAAGCTTTTCCCGAATGTAACCTCCAGTCCGATGGTGACTTTGCTTGGGATAGTTTACGATACCAATAGTATTAAAAGTAATTTTCATTACAATTCCCTTCAGGAATGCCACGTTAGTCTTTCGTTGCGGGCACTTGACTACTAACGCAGCGACCCGGGTTCGATTCCCGCTGATAGCCTTTTTTTTTTTTTTTAAATATCGATACTTAATTATACTGTTCTTGGTGTGTCATGACATAAAAAGAAGGTATAGTGACATTTTTATGTACTCTTAGCATCTTTGATGTGCTCATGCTTTGTTCAGGATCCTGTACATATTTTATGCACACAAGAACTAAGTAGATTCCTTGGATAACTTGATTAAGTAGATTCTAACATAGAGCATAGCGCTCGATAGATTGATATACCTTTTTTTCCGAGTATACTGTTTTATTTTTCCTAATGTTACTTTTTGGAATTTACATTCGGAAAAAAAATTATCGATTGTAACCTTTTGGAGGTTACACTCGTAAAACAAATTCCCGAATGTAACCCTGAAGCTATTCCCGAATGTAACCTCCAGTCCGATGGTGACTTTGCTTGGGATAGTTTACGATACCAATAGTATTAAAACTAATTATCATTACAATTCCCTTTAGCAATGCCACGTTAGTCTTTCGTTGCGGGCACTTGACTACTAACGCAGCGACCCGGGTTCGATTCCCGCTGATAGCCCATTATTTTTTCTTTATTTTTTTTTTAAATATCGATACTTAATTATACTGTTCTTGGTGTGTCATGACATAAAAAGAAGGTATAGGGACATTTTTATGTACTCTAAGCATCTTTGATGTGCTCATGCTTTGTTCAGGATCCTGTACATATTTTATGCACACAAGAACTAACTAGATTCCTTGGATAACTTGATTAAGTAGATTCTAACATAGAGCATAGCGCTCGATAGATTGATATACCTTTTTTTCCGAGTATACTGTTTTATTTTTCCTAATGTTACTTTTTGGAATTTACATTCGGAAAAAAAATTATCGATTGTAACCTTTTGGAGGTTACACTCGTAAAACAAATTCCCGAATGTAACCCTGAAGCTATTCCCGAATGTAACCTCCAGTCCGATGGTGACTTTGCTTGGGATAGTTTACGATACCAATAGTATTAAAACTAATTATCATTACAATTCCCTTTAGCAATGCCACGTTAGTCTTTCGTTGCGGGCACTTGACTACTAACGCAGCGACCCGGGTTCGATTCCCGCTGATAGCCCATTATTTTTTCTTTATTTTTTTTTTAAATATCGATACTTAATTATACTGTTCTTGGTGTGTCATGACATAAAAAGAAGGTATAGGGACATTTTTATGTACTCTAAGCATCTTTGATGTGCTCATGCTTTGTTCAGGATCCTGTACATATTTTATGCACACAAGAACTAACTAGATTCCTTGGATAACTTGATTAAGTAGATTCTAACATAGAGCATAGCGCTCGATAGATTGATATACCTTTTTTTCCGAGTATACTGTTTTATTTTTCCTAATGTTACTTTTTGGAATTTACATTCGGAAAAAAAATTATCGATTGTAACCTTTTGGAGGTTACACTCGTAAAACAAATTCCCGAATGTAACCCAGAAGCTTTTCCCGAATGTAACCTCCAGTCCGATGGTGACTTTGCTTGGGATAGTTTACGATACCAATAGTATTAAAAGTAATTTTCATTACAATTCCCTTCAGGAATGCCACGTTAGTCTTTCGTTGCGGGCACTTGACTACTAACGCAGCGACCCGGGTTCGATTCCCGCTGATAGCCTTTTTTTTTTTTTTAAATATCGATACTTAATTATACTGTTCTTGGTGTGTCATGACATAAAAAGAAGGTATAGGGAAATTTTTATGTACTCTCAGCATCTTTGATGTGCTCATGCTTTGTTCAGGATCCTGTACATATTTTATGTACACAAGAACAAACTAGATTCCTTGGATAACTTGATTAAGTAGATTCTAACATAGAGCATAGCGCTCGATAGATTGATATACCTTTTTTTCCGAGTATACTGTTTTTTTTTCCTAATGTTACTTTTTGGAATTTACATTCGGAAAAAAATTTTCGATTGTAACCTTTTGGAGGTTACACTCGTAAAACAAATTCCCGAATGTAACCCTGAAGCTTTTCCCGAATGTAACCTCCAGTCCGATGGTGACTTTGCTTGGGATAGTTTACGATACATATAGTATTAAAAGTAATTTTCATTACAATTCCCTTCAGCAATGCCACGTTAGTCTTTCGTTGAGGGCACTTGACTACTAACGCAGCGACCCGGGTTCGATTCCCGCTGATAGCCTATTATTTTTTCTTTATTGTTTTTTTTAAATATCGATACTTAATTATACTGTTCTTGGTGTGTCATGACATAAAAAGAAAGTATAGTGACATTTTTATGTACTCTTAGCATCTTTGATGTGCTCATGCTTTGTTCAGGATCCTGTACATATTTTATGCACACAAGAACTAAGTAGATTCCTTGGATAACTTGATTAAGTAGATTCTAACATAGAGCATAGCGCTCGATAGATTGATATACCTTTTTTTCCAAGTATACTGTTTTTTTTTTTCCTAATGTTACTTTTTGGAATTTACATTCGGAAAAAAAATGTTCGATTGTAACCTTTTGGAGGTTACACTCGTAAAACAAATTCCCGAATGTAACCCTGAAGCTTTTCCCGAATGTAACCTCCAGTCCGATGGTGACTTTGCTTGGGATAGTTCACGATACCTATAGTATTAAAAGTAATTTTCATTACAATTCCCTTAAGCAATGCCACGTTAGTCTTTCGTTGCGGGCACTTGACTACTAACGCAGCGACCCGGGTTCGATTCCCGCTGATAGCCTATTTTTTTTTTTCTTTCTTGTTTTTTTTAAATATCGATACTTAATTATACTGTTCTTGGTGTGTCATGACATAAAAAGAAGGTATAGTGACATTTTTATGTACTCTTAGCATCTTTGATGTGCTCATGCTTTGTTCAGGATCCTGTACATATTTTATGTACACAAGAACAAACTAGATTCCTTGGATAACTTGATTAAGTAGATTCTAACATAGAGCATAGCGCTCGATAGATTGATATACCTTTTTTTCCGAGTATACTGTTTTTTTTTCCTAATGTTACTTTTTGGAATTTACATTCGGAAAAAAAATTTTCGATTGTAACCTTTTGGAGGTTACACTCGTAAAACAAATTCCCGAATGTAACCCTGAAGCTTTTCCCGAATGTAACCTCCAGTCCGATGGTGACTTTGCTTGGGATAGTTTACGATACCTATAGTATTAAAAGTAATTTTCATTACAATTCCCTTCAGCAATGCCACGTTAGTCTTTCGTTGCGGGCACTTGACTACTAACGCAGCGACCCGGGTTCGATTCCCGCTGATAGCCTATTATTTTTTCTTTATTGTTTTTTTTTAAATATCGATACTTAATTATACTGTTCTTGGTGTGTCATGACATAAAAAGAAGGTATAGTGACATTTTTATGTACTCTTAGCATCTTTGATGTGCTCATGCTTTGTTCAGGATCCTGTACATATTTTATGTAAAAAAGAACTAAGTAGATTCCTTGGATAACTTGATTAAGTAGATTCTAACATAGAGCATAGCGCTCGATAGATTGATATACCTTTTTTTCCGAGTATACTGTTTTTTTTTTCCTAATGTTACTTTTTGGAATTTACATTCGGAAAAAAAATGTTCGATTGTAACCTTTTGGAGGTTACACTCGTAAAACAAATTCCCGAATGTAACCCTGAAGCTTTTCCCGAATGTAACCTCCAGTCCGATGGTGACTTTGCTTGGTATAATTTACGATACCTATAGTATTAAAAGTAATTTTCATTACAATTCCCTTAAGCAATGCCACGTTAGTCTTTCGTTGCGGGCACTTGACTACTAACGCAGCGACCCGGGTTCGATTCCCGCTGGTAGCCTATTTTTTTTTTTTCTTGTTTTTTTTAAATATCGATACTTAATTATACTGTTCTTGGTGTGTCATGACATAAAAAGAAGGTATAGTGACATTTTTATGTACTCTTAGCATCTTTGATGTGCTCATGCTTTGTTCAGGATCCTGTACATATTTTATGCACACAAGAACTAAGTAGATTCCTTGGATAACTTGATTAAGTAGATTCTAACATAGAGCATAGCGCTCGATAGATTGATATACCTTTTTTTCCGAGTATACTGCTTTATCTTTCCTAATGTTACTTTTTGGAATTTACATTCGGAAAAAAAATTATCGATTGTAACCTTTTGAAGGTTACACTCGTAAAACAAATTCCCGAATGTAACCCTGAAGCTTTTCCCGAATGTAACCTCCAGTCCGATGGTGACTTTGCTTGGGATAGTTTACGATACCAATAGTATTAAAAGTAATTTTCATTACAATTCCCTTCAGCAATGCCACGTTAGTCTTTCGTTGCGGGCACTTGACTACTAACGCAGCCACCCGGGTTCGATTCCCGCTGATAGCCTTTTTTTTTTTTTTTAAATATCGATACTTAATTATACTGTTCTTGGTGTGTCATGACATAAAAAGAAGGTATAGGGACATTTTTATGTACTCTCATCACCTTTGATGTGCTCATGCTTTGTTCAGGATCCTGTACATATTTTATGCACACAAGAACTAACTAGATTCCTTGGATAACTTGATTAAGTAGATTCTAACATAGAGCTCGATAGATTGATATACCTTTTTTTCCGAGTATACTGTTTTATTTTTCCTAATGTTACTTTTTGGAATTTACATTCGGAAAAAAAATTATCGATTGTAACCTTTTGGAGGTTACACTCGAAAAACAAATTCCCGAATGTAACCCTGAAGCTTTTCCCGAATGTAACCTCCAGTCCGATGGTGACTTTGCTTGGGATAGTTTACGATACCAATAGTATTAAAAGTAATTTTCATTACAATTCCCTTCAGGAATGCCACGTTAGTCTTTCGTTGCGGGCACTTGACTACTAACGCAGCGACCCGGGCTCGATTCCCGCTGATAGCCTTTTTTTTTTTTTTTTAAATATCGATACTTAATTATACTGTTCTTGGTGTGTCATGACATAAAAAGAAGGTATAGGGAAATTTTTATGTACTCTCAGCATCTTTGATGTGCTCATGCTTTGTTCAGGATCCTGTACATATTTTATATACACAAGAACAAACCAGATTCCTTGGATAACTTGATTAAGTAGATTCTAACATAGAGCATAGCGCTCGATAGATTGATATACCTTTTTTTCCGAGTATACTGTTTTTTTTTCCTAATGTTACTTTTTGGAATTTACATTCGGAAAAAAAATTTTCGATTGTAACCTTTTGGAGGTTACACTCGTAAAACAAATTCCCGAATGTAACCCTGAAGCTTTTCCCGAATGTAACCTCCAGTCCGATGGTGACTTTGCTTGGGATAGTTTACGATACCAATAGTATTAAAAGTAATTTTCATTACAATTCCCTTCAGCAATGCCACGTTAGTCTTTCGTTGCGGGCACTTGACTACTAACGCAGCCACCCGGGTTCGATTCCCGCTGATAGCCTTTTTTTTTTTTTTAAATATCGATACTTAATTATACTGTTCTTGGTGTGTCATGACATAAAAAGAAGGTATAGGGACATTTTTATGTACTCTCATCACCTTTGATGTGCTCATGCTTTGTTCAGGATCCTGTACATATTTTATGCACACAAGAACTAACTAGATTCCTTGGATAACTTGATTAAGTAGATTCTAACATAGAGCTCGATAGATTGATATACCTTTTTTTCCGAGTATACTGTTTTATTTTTCCTAATGTTACTTTTTGGAATTTACATTCGGAAAAAAAATTATCGATTGTAACCTTTTGGAGGTTACACTCGAAAAACAAATTCCCGAATGTAACCCTGAAGCTTTTCCCGAATGTAACCTCCAGTCCGATGGTGACTTTGCTTGGGATAGTTTACGATACCAATAGTATTAAAAGTAATTTTCATTACAATTCCCTTCAGGAATGCCACGTTAGTCTTTCGTTGCGGGCACTTGACTACTAACGCAGCGACCCGGGCTCGATTCCCGCTGATAGCCTTTTTTTTTTTTTTTAAATATCGATACTTAATTATACTGTTCTTGGTGTGTCATGACATAAAAAGAAGGTATAGGGAAATTTTTATGTACTCTCAGCATCTTTGATGTGCTCATGCTTTGTTCAGGATCCTGTACATATTTTATATACACAAGAACAAACCAGATTCCTTGGATAACTTGATTAAGTAGATTCTAACATAGAGCATAGCGCTCGATAGATTGATATACCTTTTTTTCCGAGTATACTGTTTTTTTTTCCTAATGTTACTTTTTGGAATTTACATTCGGAAAAAAAATTTTCGATTGTAACCTTTTGGAGGTTACACTCGTAAAACAAATTCCCGAATGTAACCCTGAAGCTTTTCCCGAATGTAACCTCCAGTCCGATGGTGACTTTGCTTGGGATAGTTTACGATACCAATAGTATTAAAAGTAATTTTCATTACAATTCCCTTCAGCAATGCCACGTTAGTCTTTCGTTGCGGGCACTTGACTCCTAACGCAGCGACCCGGGTTCGATTCCCGCTGATAGCCCATTATTTTTTCTTCATTTTTTTTTTTTTTAAATATCGATACTTAATTATACTGTTCTTGGTGTGTCATGACATAAAAAGAAGGTATAGGGACATTTTTATGTACTCTCAGCATCTTTGATGTGCTCATGCTTTGTTCAGGATCCTGTACATATTTTATGCACACAAGAACTAACTAGATTCCTTGGATAACTTGATTAAGTAGATTCTAACATAGAGCATAGCGCTCGATAGATTGATATACCTTTTTTTCCGAGTATACTGTTTTATTTTTCCTAATGTTACTTTTTGGAATTTACATTCGGAAAAAAAATTATCGATTGTAACCTTTTGGAGGTTACACTCGTAAAACAAATTCCCGAATGTAACCCTGAAGCTTTTCCCGAATGTAACCTCCAGTCCGATGGTGACTTTGCTTGGGATAGTTTACGATACCAATAGTATTAAAAGTAATTTTCATTACAATTCCCTTCAGGAATGCCACGTTAGTCTTTCGTTGCGGGCACTTGACTACTAACGCAGCGACCCGGGTTCGATTCCCGCTGATAGCCTTTTTTTTTTTTTTAATATCGATACTTAATTATACTGTTCTTGGTGTGTCATGACATAAAAAGAATGTATAGTGAAATTTTTATGTACTCTCAGCATCTTTGATGTGCTCATGCTTTGTTCAGGATCCTGTACATATTTTATGTACACAAGAACAAACTAGATTCCTTGGATAACTTGATTAAGTAGATTCTAACATAGAGCATAGCGCTCGATAGATTGATATACCTTTTTTTCCGAGTATACTGTTTTTTTTTCCTAATGTTACTTTTTGGAATTTACATTCGGAAAAAAAATTTTCGATTGTAACCTTTTGGAGGTTACACTCGTAAAACAAATTCCCGAATGTAACCCTGAAGCTTTTCCCGAAAGTAACCTCCAGTCCGATGGTGACTTTGCTTGGGATAGTTTACGATACCTATAGTATTAAAAGTAATTTTCATTACAATTCCCTTAAGCAATGCCACGTTAGTCTTTCGTTGCGGGCACTTGACTACTAACGCAGCGACCCGGGTTCGATTTCCGCTGATAGCCTATTATTTTTTCTTTATTGTTGTTTTTAAATATCGATACTTAATTATACTGTTCTTGGTGTGTCATGACATAAAAAGAAGGTATAGTGACATTTTTATGTACTCTTAGCATCTTTGATGTGCTCATGCTTTGTTCAGGATCCTGTACATATTTTATGCACACAAGAACTAAGTAGATTCCTTGGATAACTTGATTAAGTAGATCCTAACATAGAGCATAGCGCTCGATAGATTGATATACCTTTTTTTCCGAGTATACTGTTTTTTTTTTCCTAATGTTACTTTTTGGAATTTACATTCGGAAAAAAAATGTTCGATTGTAACCTTTTGGAGGTAACACTCGTAAAACAAATTCCCGAATGTAACCCTGAAGCTTTTCCCGAATGTAACCTCCAGTCCGATGGTGACTTTGCTTGGGATAGTTTACGATACCTATAGTATTAAAAGTAATTTTCATTACAATTCCCTTAAGCAATGCCACGTTAGTCTTTCGTTGCGGGCACTTGACTACTAACGCAGCGACCCGGGTTCGATTCCCGCTGATAGCCTATTTTTTTTTCTTTCTTGTTTTTTTTAAATATCGATACTTAATTATACTGTTCTTGGTGTGTCATGACATAAAAAGAATGTATAGTGAATTTTTTATGTACTCTCAGCATCTTTGATGTGCTCATGCTTTGTTCAGGATCCTGTACATATTTTATGTACACAAGAACAAACTAGATTCCTTGGATAACTTGATTAAGTAGATTCTAACATAGAGCATAGCGCTCGATAGATTGATATACCTTTTTTTCCGAGTATACTGTTTTTTTTTCCTAATGTTACTTTTTGGAATTTACATTCGGAAAAAAAATTTTCGATTGTAACCTTTTGGAGGTTACACTCGTAAAACAAATTCCCGAATGTAACCCTGAAGCTTTTCCCGAAAGTAACCTCCAGTCCGATGGTGACTTTGCTTGGGATAGTTTACGATACCTATAGTATTAAAAGTAATTTTCATTACAATTCCCTTAAGCAATGCCACGTTAGTCTTTCGTTGCGGGCACTTGACTACTAACGCAGCGACCCGGGTTCGATTCCCGCTGATAGCCTATTATTTTTTCTTTATTGTTTTTTTTAAATATCGATACTTAATTATACTGTTCTTGGTGTGTCATGACATAAAAAGAAGGTATAGTGACATTTTTATGTACTCTTAGCATCTTTGATGTGCTCATGCTTTGTTCAGGATCCTGTACATATTTTATGCACACAAGAACTAAGTAGATTCCTTGGATAACTTGATTAAGTAGATCCTAACATAGAGCATAGCGCTCGATAGATTGATATACCTTTTTTTCCGAGTATACTGTTTTTTTTTTCCTAATGTTACTTTTTGGAATTTACATTCGGAAAAAAAATGTTCGATTGTAACCTTTTGGAGGTAACACTCGTAAAACAAATTCCCGAATGTAACCCTGAAGCTTTTCCCGAATGTAACCTCCAGTCCGATGGTGACTTTGCTTGGGATAGTTTACGATACCTATAGTATTAAAAGTAATTTTCATTACAATTCCCTTAAGCAATGCCACGTTAGTCTTTCGTTGCGGGCACTTGACTACTAACGCAGCGACCCGGGTTCGATTCCCGCTGATAGCCTATTTTTTTTTCTTTCTTGTTTTTTTTAAATATCGATACTTAATTATACTGTTCTTGGTGTGTCATGACATAAAAAGAAGGTATAGTGACATTTTTATGTACTCTGAGCATCTTTGATGTGCTCATGCTTTGTTCAGGATCCTGTACATATTTTATGCACACAAGAACAAACTAGATTCCTTGGATAACTTGATTAAGTAGATTCTAACATAGAGCATAGCGCTCGATAGATTGATATACCTTTTTTTCCGAGTATACTGTTTTATTTTTCCTAATGTTACTTTTTGGAATTTACATTCGGAAAAAAATTATCGATTGTAACCTTTTGGAGGTTACACTCGTAAAACAAATTCCCGAATGTAACCCTGAAGCTTTTCCCGAATGTAACCTCCAGTCCGATGGTGACTTTGCTTGGGATAGTTTACGATACCAATAGTATTAAAAGTAATTTTCATTACAATTCCCTTCAGCAATGCCACGTTAGTCTTTCGTTGCGGGCACTTGACTCCTAACGCAGCGACCCGGGTTCGATTCCCGCTGATAGCCCATTATTTTTTCTTTATTTTTTTTTTAAATATCGATACTTAATTATACTGTTCTTGGTGTGTCATGACATAAAAAGAAGGTATAGGGACATTTTTATGTACTCTCAGCATCTTTGATGTGCTCATGCTTTGTTCAGGATCCTGTACATATTTTATGCACACAAGAACTAACTAGATTCCTTGGATAACTTGATTAAGTAGATTCTAACATAGAGCATAGCGCTCGATAGATTGATATACCTTTTTTTCCGAGTATACTGTTTTATTTTTCCTAATGTTACTTTTTGGAATTTACATTCGGAAAAAAAATTATCGATTGTAACCTTTTGGAGGTTACACTCGTAAAACAAATTCACGAATGTAACCCTGAAGCTTTTCCCGAATGTAACCTCCAGTCCGATGGTGACTTTGCTTGGGATAGTTTACGATACCAATAGTATTAAAAGTAATTTTCATTACAATTCCCTTCAGGAATGCCACGTTAGTCTTTCGTTGCGGGCACTTGACTACTAACGCAGCGACCCGGGTTCGATTCCCGCTGATAGCCTTTTTTTTTTTTTTAATATCGATACTTAATTATACTGTTCTTGGTGTGTCATGACATAAAAAGAATGTATAGTGAAATTTTTATGTACTCTCAGCATCTTTGATGTGCTCATGCTTTGTTCAGGATCCTGTACATATTTTATGTACACAAGAACAAACTAGATTCCTTGGATAACTTGATTAAGTAGATTCTAACATAGAGCATAGCGCTCGATAGATTGATATACCTTTTTTTCCGAGTATACTGTTTTTTTTTCCTAATGTTACTTTTTGGAATTTACATTCGGAAAAAAAATTTTTCGATTGTAACCTTTTGGAGGTTACACTCGTAAAACAAATTCCCGAATGTAACGCTGAAGCTTTTCCCGAATGTAACCTCCAGTCCGATGGTGACTTTGCTTGGGATAGTTTACGATACCTATAGTATTAAAAGTAATTTTCATTACAATTCCCTTAAGCAATGCCACGTTAGTCTTTCGTTGCGGGCACTTGACTACTAACGCAGCGACCCGGGTTCGATTCCCGCTGATAGCCTATTATTTTTTCTTTATTGTTTTTTTTAAATATCGATACTTAATTATACTGTTCTTGGTGTGTCATGACATAAAAAGAAGGTATAGTGACATTTTTATGTACTCTTAGCATCTTTGATGTGCTCATGCTTTGTTCAGGATCCTGTACATATTTTATGCACACAAGAACTAAGTAGATTCCTTGGATAACTTGATTAAGTAGATCCTAACATAGAGCATAGCGCTCGATAGATTGATATACCTTTTTTTCCGAGTATACTGTTTTTTTTTTCCTAATGTTACTTTTTGGAATTTACATTCGGAAAAAAAATGTTCGATTGTAACCTTTTGGAGGTAACACTCGTAAAACAAATTCCCGAATGTAACCCTGAAGCTTTTCCCTAATGTAGCCTCCAGTCCGATGGTGACTTTGCTTGGGATAGTTTACGATACCTATAGTATTAAAAGTAATTTTCATTACAATTCCCTCAAGCAATGCCACGTTAGTCTTTCGTTGCGGGCACTTGACTACTAACGCAGCGACCCGGGTTCGATTCCCGCTGATAGCCTATTTTTTTTTCTTTCTTGTTTTTTTTAAATATCGATACTTAATTATACTGTTCTTGGTGTGTCATGACATAAAAAGAAGGTATAGTGACATTTTTATGTACTCTTAGCATCTTTGATGTGCTCATGCTTTGTTCAGGATCCTGTACATATTTTATGTACACAAGAACAAACTAGATTCCTTGGATAACTTGATTAAGTAGATTCTAACATAGAGCATAGCGCTCGATAGATTGATATACCTTTTTTTCCGAGTATACTGTTTTTTTTTCCTAATGTTACTTTTCGGAATTTATATTCTGAAAAAAAATTTTCGATTGTAACCTTTTGGAGGTTACACTCGTAAAACAAATTCCCGAATGTAACCCTGAAGCTTTTCCCGAATGTAACCTCCAGTCCGATGGTGACTTTGCTTGGGATAGTTTACGATACCTATAGTATTAAAAGTAATTTTCATTACAATTCCCTTAAGCAATGCCACGTTAGTCTTTCGTTGCGGGCACTTGACTACTAACGCAGCGACCCGGGTTCAATTCCCGCTGATAGCCTATTTTTTTTTCTTTCTTGTTTTTTTTAAATATCGGTACTTAATTATACTGTTCTTGGTGTGTCATGACATAAAAACAAGGTATAGTGACATTTTTATGTACTCTTAGCATCTTTGATGTGCTCATGCTTTGTTCAGGATCCTGTACATATTTTATGCACAAAAGAACTAAGTAGATTCCTTGGATAACTTGATTAAGTAGATTCTAACATAGAGCATAGCGCTCGATAGATTGATATACCTTTTTTTCCAAGTATACTGCTTTATCTTTCCTAATGTTACTTTTTGGAATTTACATTCGGAAAACAAATTATCGATTGTAGCCTTTTGAAGGTTACACTCGTAAAACAAATTCCCGAATGTAACCCTGAAGCTTTTCCCGAATGTAACCTCCAGTCCGATGGTGACTTTGCTTGGGATAGTTTACGATACCAATAGTATTAAAAGTAATTTTCATTACAATTCCCTTCAGCAATGCCACGTTAGCCTTTCGTTGCGGGCACTTGACTACTAACGCAGCCACCCGGGTTCGATTCCCGCTGATAGCCTTTTTTTTTTTTTTTAAATATCGATACTTAATTATACTGTTCTTGGTGTGTCATGACATAAAAAGAAGGTATAAGGACATTTTTATGTACTCTCATCACCTTTAATGTGCTCATGCTTTGTTCAGGATCCTGTACATATTTTATGCACACAAGAACTAACTAGATTCCTTGGATAACTTGATTAAGTAGATTCTAACATAGAGCATAGCGCTCGATAGATTGATATACCTTTTTTTCCGAGTATACTGTTTTATTTTTCCTAATGTTACTTTTTGGAATTTACATTCGGAAAAAAAATTATCGATTGTAACCTTTTGGAGGTTACACTCGTAAAACAAATTCACGAATGTAACCCTGAAGCTTTTCCCGAATGTAACCTCCAGTCCGATGGTGACTTTGCTTGGGATAGTTTACGATACCAATAGTATTAAAAGTAATTTTCATTACAATTCCCTTCAGCAATGCCACGTTAGCCTTTCGTTGCGGGCACTTGACTACTAACGCAGCCACCCGGGTTCGATTCCCGCTGATAGCCTTTTTTTTTTTTTTTAAATATCGATACTTAATTATACTGTTCTTGGTGTGTCATGACATAAAAAGAAGGTATAAGGACATTTTTATGTACTCTCATCACCTTTAATGTGCTCATGCTTTGTTCAGGATCCTGTACATATTTTATGCACACAAGAACTAACTAGATTCCTTGGATAACTTGATTAAGTAGATTCTAACATAGAGCTCGATAAATTGATATACCTTTTTTTCCGAGTATACTGTTTTATTTTTCCTAATGTTACTTTTTGGAATTTACATTCGGAAAAAAAATTATCGATTGTAACCTTTTGGAGGTTACACTCGAAAAACAAATTCCCGAAGGTAACCCTGAAGCTTTTCCCGAATGTAACCTCCAGTCCGATGGTGACTTTGCTTGGGATAGTTTACGATACCAATAGTATTAAAAGTAATTTTCATTACAATTCCCTTCAGGAATGCCACGTTAGTCTTTCGTTGCGGGCACTTGACTACTAACGCAGCGACCCGGGTTCGATTCCCGCTGATAGCCTATTATTTTTTCTTTATTGTTTTTTTTAAATATCGATACTTAATTATACTGTTCTTGGTGTGTCATGACATAAAAAGAAGGTATAGTGACATTTTTATGTACTCTTAGCATCTTTGATGTGCTCATGCTTTGTTCAGGATCCTGTACATATTTTATGCACACAAGAAGTAAGTAGATTCCTTGGATAACTTGATTAAGTAGATTCCAACATAGAGCATAGCGCTCGATAGATTGATATACCTTTTTTTCCGAGTATACTGTTTTTTTTTCCTAATGTTACTTTTTGGAATTTACATTCGGAAAAAAAATTATCGATTGTAACCTTTTGGAGGTTACACTCGTAAAACAAATTCACGAATGTAACCCTGAAGCTTTTCCCGAATGTAACCTCCAGTCCGATGGTGACTTTGCTTGGGATAGTTTACGATACCTATAATATTAAAAGTAATTTTCATTACAATTCCCTTAAGCAATGCCACGTTAGTCTTTCGTTGCGGGCACTTGACTACTAACGCAGCGACCCGGGTTCGATTCCCGCTGATAGCCTATTTTTTTTTCTTTATTGTTTTTTTTAAATATCGATACTTAATTATACTGTTCTTGGTGTGTCATGACATAAAAAGAAGGTATAGTGACATTTTTATGTACTCTTAGCATCTTTGATGTACTCATGCTTTGTTCAGGATCCTGTACATATTTTATGCACACAAGAACTAAGTAGATTCCTTGGATAACTTGATTAAGTAGATTCTAACATAGAGCATAGCGCTCGATAGATTGATATACCTTTTTTTCCGAGTATACTGTTTTATCTTTCCTAATGTTACTTTTTGGAATTTACATTCGGAAAAAAAATTATCGATTGTAACCTTTTGGAGGTTACACTCGAAAAACAAATTCCCGAATGTAACCCTGAAGCTTTTCCCGAATGTAACCTCCAGTCCGATGGTGACTTTGCTTGGGATAGTTTACGATACCAATAGTATTAAAAGTAATTTTCATTACAATTCCCTTCAGGAATGCCACGTTAGTCTTTCGTTGCGGGCACTTGACTACTAACGCAGCGACCCGGGCTCGATTCCCGCTGATAGCCTTTTTTTTTTTTTTTAAATATCGATACTTAATTATACTGTTCTTGGTGTGTCATGACATAAAAAGAAGGTATAGGGAAATTTTTATGTACTCTCAGCATCTTTGATGTGCTCATGCTTTGTTCAGGATCCTGTACATATTTTATATACACAAGAACAAACCAGATTCCTTGGATAACTTGATTAAGTAGATTCTAACATAGAGCATAGCGCTCGATAGATTGATATACCTTTTTTTCCGAGTATACTGTTTTTTTTTTCCTAATGTTACTTTTTGGAATTTACATTCGGAAAAAAAATTTTCGATTGTAACCTTTTGGAGGTTACACTCGTAAAACAAATTCCCGAATGTAACCCTGAAGCTTTTCCCGAATGTAACCTCCAGTCCGATGGTGACTTTGCTTGGGATAGTTTACGATACCAATAGTATTAAAAGTAATTTTCATTACAATTCCCTTCAGCAATGCTACGTTTGTCTTTCGTTGCGGGCACTTGACTATTAACGCAGCGACCCGTGTTCGATTCCCGCTGATAGCACATTTTTTTTACTTTATTTTTTTTTTTAAATATCGATACTTAATTATACTGTTCTTGGTGTGTCATGACATAAAAAGAAGGTATAGGGACATTTTTATGTACTCTCAGCATCTTTGATGTGCTCATGCTTTGTTCAGGATCCTGTACATATTTTATGCACACAAGAACAAACTAGATTCCTTGGATAACTTGATTAAGTAGATTCTAACATAGAGCATAGCGCTCGATAGATTGATATACCTTTTTTTCCGAGTATACTGTTTTATTTTTCCTAATGTTACTTTTTGGAATTTACATTCGGAAAAAAATTATCGATTGTAACCTTTTGGAGGTTACACTCGTAAAACAAATTCCCGAATGTAACCCTGAAGCTTTTCCCGAATGTAACCTCCAGTTTGATGGTGACTTTGCTTGGGATAGTTTACGATACCAATAGTATTAAAATTAATTTTCATTACAATTCCCTTCAGCAATGCCACGTTAGTCTTTCGTTGCGGGCACTTGACTCCTAACGCAGCGACCCGGGTTCGATTCCCGCTGATAGCCCATTATTTTTTCTTTATTTTTTTTTTAAATATCGATACTTAATTATACTGTTCTTGGTGTGTCATGACATAAAAAGAAGGTATAGGGACATTTTTATGTACTCTCAGCATCTTTGATGTGCTCATGCTTTGTTCAGGATCCTGTACATATTTTATGCACACAAGAACTAACTAGATTCCTTGGATAACTTGATTAAGTAGATTCTAACATAGAGCATAGCGCTCGATAGATTGATATACCTTTTTTTCCGAGTATACTGTTTTATTTTTCCTAATGTTACTTTTTGGAATTTACATTCGGAAAAAAAATTATCGATTGTAACCTTTTGGAGGTTACACTCGTAAAACAAATTCCCGAATGTAACCCTGAAGCTTTTCCCGAATGTAACCTCCAGTCCGATGGTGACTTTGCTTGGGATAGTTTACGATACCAATAGTATTAAAAGTAATTTTCATTACAATTCCCTTCAGGAATGCCACGTTAGTCTTTCGTTGCGGGCACTTGACTACTAACGCAGCGACCCGGGTTCGATTCCCGCTGATAGCCTTTTTTTTTTTTTAAATATCGATACTTAATTATACTGTTCTTGGTGTGTCATGACATAAAAAGAATGATTAGTGAAATTTTTATGTACTCTCAGCATCTTTGATGTGCTCATGCTTTGTTCAGGATCCTGTACATATTTTATGTACACAAGAACAAACTAGATTCCTTGGATAACTTGATTAAGTAGATTCTAACATAGAGCATAGCGCTCGATAGATTGATATACCTTTTTTTCCGAGTATACTGTTTTTTTTTCCTAATGTTACTTTTTGGAATTTACATTCGGAAAAAAAATTATCGATTGTAACCTTTTGGAGGTTACACTCGTAAAACAAATTCCCGAATGTAACCCTGAAGCTTTTCCCGAATGTAACCTCCAGTCCGATGGTGACTTTGCTTGGGATAGTTTACGATACCAATAGTATTAAAAGTAATTTTCATTACAATTCCCTTCAGGAATGCCACGTTAGTCTTTCGTTGCGGGCACTTGACTACTAACGCAGCGACCCGGGTTCGATTCCCGCTGATAGCCTTTTTTTTTTTTTAAATATCGATACTTAATTATACTGTTCTTGGTGTGTCATGACATAAAAAGAATGATTAGTGAAATTTTTATGTACTCTCAGCATCTTTGATGTGCTCATGCTTTGTTCAGGATCCTGTACATATTTTATGTACACAAGAACAAACTAGATTCCTTGGATAACTTGATTAAGTAGATTCTAACATAGAGCATAGCGCTCGATAGATTGATATACCTTTTTTTCCGAGTATACTGTTTTTTTTTCCTAATGTTACTTTTTGGAATTTACATTCGGAAAAAAAATTTTCGATTGTAAACTTTTGGAGGTTACACTCGTAAAACAAATTCCCGAATGTAACCCTGAAGCTTTTCCCGAATGTAACCTCCAGTCCGATGGTGACTTTGCTTGGGATAGTTTACGATACCTATAGTATTAAAAGTAATTTTCATTACAATTCCCTTAAGCAATGCCACGTTAGTCTTTCGTTGCGGGCACTTGACTACTAACGCAGCGACCCGGGTTCGATTCCCGCTGATAGCCTATTATTTTTTCTTTATTGTTTTTTTTAAATATCGATACTTAATTATACTGTTCTTGGTGTGTCATGACATAAAAAGAAGGTATAGTGACATTTTTATGTACTCTTAGCATCTTTGATGTGCTCATGCTTTGTTCAGGATCCTGTACATATTTTATGCACACAAGAACTAAGTAGATTCCTTGGATAACTTGATTAAGTAGATCCTAACATAGAGCATAGCGCTCGATAGATTGATATACCTTTTTTTCCGAGTATACTGTTTTTTTTTTTCTTAATGTTACTTTTTGGAATTTACATTCGGAAAAAAAATGTTCGATTGTAACCTTTTGGAGGTAACACTCGTAAAACAAATTCCCGAATGTAACCCTGAAGCTTTTCCCGAATGTAACCTCCAGTCCGATGGTGACTTTGCTTGGGATAGTTTACGATACCTATAGTATTAAAAGTAATTTTCATTACAATTCCCTTAAGCAATGCCACGTTAGTCTTTCGTTGCGGGCACTTGACTACTAACGCAGCGACCCGGGTTCGATTCCCGCTGATAGCCTATTTTTTTTTCTTTCTTGTTTTTTTTAAATATCGATACTTAATTATACTGTTCTTGGTGTGTCATGACATAAAAAGAAGGTATAGTGACATTTTTATGTACTCTTAGCATCTTTGATGTGCTCATGCTTTGTTCAGGATCCTGTACATATTTTATGTACACAAGAACAAACTAGATTCCTTGGATAACTTGATTAAGTAGATTCTAACATAGAGCATAGCGCTCGATAGATTGATATACCTTTTTTTCCGAGTATACTGTTTTTTTTTCCTAATGTTACTTTTTGGAATTTATATTCGGAAAAAAAATTTTCGATTGTAACCTTTTGGAGGTTACACTCGTAAAACAAATTCCCGAATGTAACCCTGAAGCTTTTCCCGAATGTAACCTCCAGTCCGATGGTGACTTTGCTTGGGATAGTTTACGATACCTATAGTATTAAAAGTAATTTTCATTACAATTCCCTTAAGCAATGCCACGTTAGTCTTCCGTTGCGGGCACTTGACTACTAACGCAGCGACCCGGGTTCAATTCCCGCTGATAGCCTATTTTTTTTTTTAAATATCGATACTTAATTATACTGTTCTTGGTGTGTCATGACATAAAAAGAATGATTAGTGAAATTTTTATGTACTCTCAGCATCTTTGATGTGCTCATGCTTTGTTCAGGATCCTGTACATATTTTATGTACACAAGAACAAACTAGATTCCTTGGATAACTTGATTAAGTAGATTCTAACATAGAGCATAGCGCTCGATAGATTGATATACCTTTTTTTCCGAGTATACTGTTTTTTTTTCCTAATGTTACTTTTTGGAATTTACATTCGGAAAAAAAATTATCGATTGTAACCTTTTGGAGGTTACACTCGTAAAACAAATTCCCGAATGTAACCCTGAAGCTTTTCCCGAATGTAACCTCCAGTCCGATGGTGACTTTGCTTGGGATAGTTTACGATACCAATAGTATTAAAAGTAATTTTCATTACAATTCCCTTCAGGAATGCCACGTTAGTCTTTCGTTGCGGGCACTTGACTACTAACGCAGCGACCCGGGTTCGATTCCCGCTGATAGCCTTTTTTTTTTTTTAAATATCGATACTTAATTATACTGTTCTTGGTGTGTCATGACATAAAAAGAATGATTAGTGAAATTTTTATGTACTCTCAGCATCTTTGATGTGCTCATGCTTTGTTCAGGATCCTGTACATATTTTATGTACACAAGAACAAACTAGATTCCTTGGATAACTTGATTAAGTAGATTCTAACATAGAGCATAGCGCTCGATAGATTGATATACCTTTTTTTCCGAGTATACTGTTTTTTTTTTCCTAATGTTACTTTTTGGAATTTACATTCGGAAAAAAAAATTTTCGATTGTAAACTTTTGGAGGTTACACTCGTAAAACAAATTCCCGAATGTAACCCTGAAGCTTTTCCCGAATGTAACCTCCAGTCCGATGGTGACTTTGCTTGGGATAGTTTACGATACCTATAGTATTAAAAGTAATTTTCATTACAATTCCCTTAAGCAATGCCACGTTAGTCTTTCGTTGCGGGCACTTGACTACTAACGCAGCGACCCGGGTTCGATTCCCGCTGATAGCCTATTATTTTTTCTTTATTGTTTTTTTTAAATATCGATACTTAATTATACTGTTCTTGGTGTGTCATGACATAAAAAGAAGGTATAGTGACATTTTTATGTACTCTTAGCATCTTTGATGTGCTCATGCTTTGTTCAGGATCCTGTACATATTTTATGCACACAAGAACTAAGTAGATTCCTTGGATAACTTGATTAAGTAGATCCTAACATAGAGCATAGCGCTCGATAGATTGATATACCTTTTTTTCCGAGTATACTGTTTTTTTTTTTCTTAATGTTACTTTTTGGAATTTACATTCGGAAAAAAAATGTTCGATTGTAACCTTTTGGAGGTAACACTCGTAAAACAAATTCCCGAATGTAACCCTGAAGCTTTTCCCGAATGTAACCTCCAGTCCGATGGTGACTTTGCTTGGGATAGTTTACGATACCTATAGTATTAAAAGTAATTTTCATTACAATTCCCTTAAGCAATGCCACGTTAGTCTTTCGTTGCGGGCACTTGACTACTAACGCAGCGACCCGGGTTCGATTCCCGCTGATAGCCTATTTTTTTTTCTTTCTTGTTTTTTTTTAAATATCGATACTTAATTATACTGTTCTTGGTGTGTCATGACATAAAAAGAAGGTATAGTGACATTTTTATGTACTCTTAGCATCTTTGATGTGCTCATGCTTTGTTCAGGATCCTGTACATATTTTATGTACACAAGAACAAACTAGATTCCTTGGATAACTTGATTAAGTAGATTCTAACATAGAGCATAGCGCTCGATAGATTGATATACCTTTTTTTCCGAGTATACTGTTTTTTTTTCCTAATGTTACTTTTTGGAATTTACATTCGGAAAACAAATTATCGATTGTAACCTTTTGAAGGTTACACTCGTAAAACAAATTCCCGAATGTAACCCTGAAGCTTTTCCCGAATGTAACCTCCAGTCCGATGGTGACTTTGCTTGGGATAGTTTACGATACCAATAGTATTAAAAGTAATTTTCATTACAATTCCCTTCAGCAATGCCACGTTAGTCTTTCGTTGCGGGCACTTGACTACTAACGCAGCCACCCGGGTTCGATTCCCGCTGATAGCCTTTTTTTTTTTTTTAAATATCGATACTTAATTATACTGTTCTTGGTGTGTCATGACATAAAAAGAAGGTATAGGGACATTTTTATGTACTCTCATCACCTTTGATGTGCTCATGCTTTGTTCAGGATCCTGTACATATTTTATGCACACAAGAACTAACTAGATTCCTTGGATAACTTGATTAAGTAGATTCTAACATAGAGCTCGATAAATTGATATACCTTTTTTTCCGAGTATACTGTTTTATTTTTCCTAATGTTACTTTTTGGAATTTACATTCGGAAAAAAAATTATCGATTGTAACCTTTTGGAGGTTACACTCGAAAAACAAATTCCCGAATGTAACCCTGAAGCTTTTCCCGAATGTAACCTCCAGTCCGATGGTGACTTTGCTTGGGATAGTTTACGATACCAATAGTATTAAAAGTAATTTTCATTACAATTCCCTTCAGGAATGCCACGTTAGTCTTTCGTTGCGGGCACTTGACTACTAACGCAGCGACCCGGGTTCGATTCCCGCTGATAGCCTTTTTTTTTTTTTTAAATATCGATACTTAATTATACTGTTCTTGGTGTGTCATGACATAAAAAGAAGGTATAGTGACATTTTTATGTACTCTTAGCATCTTTGATGTGCTCATGCTTTGTTCAGGATCCTGTACATATTTTATGCACACAAGAACAAACTAGATTCCTTGTATAACTTGATTAAGTAGATTCTAACATAGAGCATAGCGCTCGATAGATTGATATACCTTTTTTTCCGAGTATACTGTTTTTTTTTTCTTAATGTTACTTTTTGGAATTTACATTCGGAAAAAAAATTTTCGATTGTAACCTTTTGGAGGTTACACTCGTAAACCAAATTTCCGAATGTAACCCTGAAGCTTTTCCCGAATGTAACCTCCAGTCCGATGGTGACTTTGCTTGGGATAGTTTACGATACCTATAGTATTAAAAGTAATTTTCATTACAATTCCCTTCAGCAATGCCACGTTAGTCTTTCGTTGCGGGCACTTGACTACTAACGCAGCGACCCGGGTTCGATTCCCGCTGATAGCCTATTATTTTTTCTTTATTGTTTTTTTTAAATATCGATACTTAATTATACTGTTCTTGGTGTGTCATGACATAAAAAGAAGGTATAGTGACATTTTTATGTACTCTTAGCATCTTTGATGTGCTCATGCTTTGTTCAGGATCCTGTACATATTTTATGCACACAAGAACTAAGTAGATTCCTTGGATAACTTGATTAAGTAGATTCTAACATAGAGCATAGCGCTCGATAGATTGATATACCTTTTTTTCCGAGTATACTGTTTTTTTTCCTAATGTTACTTTTTGGAATTTACATTCGGAAAAAAAATTTTCGATTGTAACCTTTTGGAGGTTACACTCGTAAAACAAATTCCCGAATGTAACCCTGAAGCTTTTCCCGAATGTAACCTCCAGTCCGATGGTGACTTTGCTTGGGATAGTTTACGATACCTATAGTATTAAAAGTAATTTTCATTACAATTCCCTTAAGCAATGCCACGTTAGTCTTTCGTTGCGGGCACTTGACTACTAACGCAGCGACCCGGGTTCGATTCCCGCTGATAGCCTATTTTTTTTTCTTTATTGTTTTTTTTAAATATCGATACTTAATTATACTGTTCTTGGTGTGTCATGACATAAAAAGAAGGTATAGTGACATTTTTATGTACTCTTAGCATCTTTGATGTGCTCATGCTTTGTTCAGGATCCTGTACATATTTTATGCACACAAGAACTAAGTAGATTCCTTGGATAACTTGATTAAGTAGATTCTAACATAGAGCATAGCGCTCGATAGATTGATATACCTTTTTTTCCGAGTATACTGTTTTATCTTTCCTAATGTTACTTTTTGGAATTTACATTCGGAAAAAAAATTATCGATTGTAACCTTTTAGAGGTTACACTCGAAAAACAAATTCCCGAATGTAACCCTGAAGCTTTTCCCGAATGTAACCTCCAGTCCGATGGTGACTTTGCTTGGGATAGTTTACGATACCAATAGTATTAAAAGTAATTTTCATTACAATTCCCTTCAGCAATGCCACGTTAGTCTTTCGTTACGGGCACTTGACTATTAACGCAGCGACCCGGGTTCGATTACCACTGATAGCCTATTTTGTTTCTTAATTTGTCTTTTAAATATCGATACTTAATTATACTGTTCTTGGTGTGTCATGACATAAAAAGAAGGTATAGGGACATTTTTATGGACTCCCAGCATCTTTGACGTGCTCATGCTTTGTTCAGGATCCAGTACATATTTTATGCACACAAAAACTAACTAGATTCCTTGGATAACTTGATTAAGTAGATTCTAACATAGAGCATAGCGCTCGATAGATTGATATACCTTTTTTTACGAGTGTACTGTTTTATTTTTCCTAATGTTACTTTTTAGAATTTACATTTGGAAAAAAAATTATCGATTGTAACCTTTTGGAGGTTACACTCGTAAAACAAATTTCCGAATGTAACCCTGAAGCTTTTCCCGAATGTAACCTCCAGTCCGATGATGACTTTGCTTGGGATAGTTTACGATACCAATAGTATTTAAAGTAATTTTAATTACAATTCCCTTCAGCAATGCCACGTTAGTCTTTCGTTGCGGGCACTTGACTACTAACGCAGCGACCCGGGTTCGATTCCCGCTGATAGCCCATTATTTTTTCTTTATTTTTTTTTAAATATCGATACTTAATTATACTGTTCTTGGTGTGTCATGACATAAAAAGAAGGTATAGGGACATTTTTTATGTACTCTCAGCATCTTTGATGTGCTCATGCTTTGTTCAGGATCCTGTACATATTTTATGCACACAAGAACTAACTAGATTCCTTGGATAACTTGATTAAGTAGATTCTAACATAGAGCATAGCGCTCGATAGATTGATATACCTTTTTTTCCGAGTATACTGTTTCATTTTTCCTAATGTTACTTTTTGGAATTTACATTCGGAAAAAAAATTATCGATTGTAACCTTTTGGAGGTTACACTCGTAAAACAAATTCCCGAATGTAACCCTGAAGCTTTTCCCGAATGTAACCTCCAGTCCGATGGTGACTTTGCTTGGGATAGTTTAAGATACTAATAGTATTAAAAGTAATTTTCATTACAATTCCCTTCAGGAATGCCACGTTAGTCTTTCGTTGCGGGCACTTGACTACTAACGCAGCGACCCGGGTTCGATTCCCGCTGATAGCCTTTTTTTTTTTTTTTTAAATATCAATACTTAATTATACTGTTCTTGGTGTGTCATGACATAAAAAGAAGGTATAGGGAAATTTTTATGTACTCTCAGCATCTTTGATGTGCTCATGCTTTGTTCAGGATCCTGTACATATTTTATGTACACAAGAACAAACTAGATTCCTTGGATAACTTGATTAAGTAGATTCTAACATAGAGCATAGCGCTCGATAGATTGATATACCTTTTTTTCCGAGTATACTGTTTTTTTTTTCCTAATGTTACTTTTTGGAATTTACATTCGGAAAAAAATTATCGATTGTAACCTTTTGGAGGTTACACTCGTAAAACAAATTCCCGAATGTAACCCTGAAGCTTTTCCCGAATGTAACCTCCAGTCCGATGGTGACTTTGCTTGGGATAGTTTACGATACCTATAGTATTAAAAGTAATTTTCATTACAATTCCCTTCAGCAATGCCACGTTAGTCTTTCGTTGCGGGCACTTGACTACTAACGCAGCGACCCGGGTTCGATTCCCGCTGATAGCCTATTT
Source organism: Nematostella vectensis (assembly GCF_932526225.1). Classification (NCBI taxonomy): domain Eukaryota; kingdom Metazoa; phylum Cnidaria; class Anthozoa; order Actiniaria; family Edwardsiidae; genus Nematostella; species Nematostella vectensis. Next base: position 676,416 of record NC_064043.1, on the reverse strand, counting down.
TTTTTTTCTTTATTGTTTTTTTTAAATATCGATACTTAATTATACTGTTCTTGGTGTGTCATGACATAAAAAGAAGGTATAGTGACATTTTTATGTACTCTTAGCATCTTTGATGTGCTCATGCTTTGTTCAGGATCCTGTACATATTTTATGCACACAAGAACTAAGTAGATTTCTTGGATAACTTGATTAAGTAGATTCTAACATAGAGCATAGCGCTCGATAGATTGATATACCTTTTTTTCCGAGTATACTGTTTTATCTTTCCTAATGTTACTTTTTGGAATTTACATTCGGAAAAAAAATTATCGATTGTAACATTTTGGAGGTTGCACTCGTAAAACAAATTCCCGAATGTAACCCTGAAGCTTTTCCCGAATGTAACCTCCAGTCCGATGGTGACTTTGCTTGGGATAGTTTACGATACCAATAGTATTAAAAGTAATTTTCATTACAATTCCCTTCAGCAATGCCACGTTAGTCTTTCGTTGCGGGCACTTGACTACTAACGCAGCCACCCGGGTTCGATTCCCGCTGATAGCCTTTTTTTTTTTTTTTTAAATATCGATACTTAATTATACTGTTCTTGGTGTGTCATGACATAAAAAGAAGGTATAGGGACATTTTTATGTACTCTCATCACCTTTGATGTGCTCATGCTTTGTTCAGGATCCTGTACATATTTTATGCACACAAGAACTAACTAGATTCCTTGGATAACTTGATTAAGTAGATTCTAACATAGAGCTCGATAGATTGATATACCTTTTTTTCCGAGTATACTGTTTTATTTTTCCTAATGTTACTTTTTGGAATTTACATTCGGAAAAAAAATTATCGATTGTATTCTTTTGGAGGTTACACTCGAAAAACAAATTCCCGAATGTAACCCTGAAGCTTTTCCCGAATGTAACCTCCAGTCCGATGGTGACTTTGCTTGGGATAGTTTACGATACAAATAGTATTAAAAGTAATTTTCATTATAATATTAAAAAAGAACTACTGTAAGTAATTAGAGTTGTTTTCATTAAACCGTGAAACAAAGTGTGATAGTTAAACGGTAATAGTTAGTAAAACACAAAAAAGAACAATAGAATCAGATCACAACAAAGTGTAATACGCTAAAGCGTAGTTCACGGGTTAATGAAGGTTTTGACATTTCAACCTTACATCCACATGAAAGTAATGCCTAATATCGAGTGCCCTACAGTGAGTGTTTTGCAGTCAAGTTGTTTTCTGTTAGTAGGTAAAAATTATTATTAATAATAGTAATCATAGCTATGGTCACCACTTACACATATAGAACTTGTAATGAAGAGAAAGAAAAAATATATATGTGCAGTCAAACAACAGAATTGCATGATAACCTTGAATATACTGAATAAAGGACTGCAAAAAAACATCTTTTGTACTAGTTGCTTGAATTGACCCTTGGCTATTTTTAGCTGAATTCCCCTCCCCCTCTAAAAAAGAAAATAATAATAATAATAGAACAAAACTAAAAAGAAAACAAACACAACAGAGACCCCCACCAACAATTTTGATTTTTTTACTTTCCTTTAAAGGGGGAGTGTCATGTTTAAGAGATTTGCAATAGCTCTAGAGCCCTGACACAATGAACTTCAGTGAAATTCTAATACTGACTTATGAGGTTTTGGTACATGTGGGAGACTTTAAAAAAACAAAAAAATTACCACAATCTGTCAATTAACATAGTTTTCAATATAATATTGCATAATATTTAATAAAGTATTGACAGCTTTTAAAAAGTTCAACTGTTTGTAGACACTTAAAAGCCTACAATAATCACTGACTCCAGACATGCGCAGTACTATGCTGCTGCCCCTTTAAAGTCAAGTACAGCTTTACTTAGTCAGCGTAGACAATATTGCGGATTTCTTCAATATTCTAATATGAATATGTCAATATTCTCCCCCCTTACGTCTTTATTTCTATTTATTTTATGCTTTTCACATGATACCAAAACAGCGTCTTTTTTCTTCGCTAATTTAAAGTCATGTACACAATAAAAGAGATTCGCCCGTGCGCATGGCGAGTCCCCAAGGGACCCAAGACGCCCAAATAGACCTCTATTTTTTGTCATCCACAATCTCGGCGAGCTGTGCGTGGCGTAACCGTATTACAGGCCTGGGATCCTGGTTATTGTCCTCCCCATTAATGCGCGGGTTGGGATAACCTTGCAAGAGTGTTGTACAGCATATTCGCTCGGAAATATCGGTGCTTGGGGCCTTCGGGTTCTTTGTTCTTCAGACCGGGTTCGATCCCAGGCCAATGGGTTTTTTTTTTTTAATTCGTTTTTTTTCTTTGTGCTGGACCCCCTTAATTCTGATAGGTTTTGCGCAAAAATATTAAAAAAAAGTGAGTTTGCAAAATAAGCTTGCTAGATTTATTGATTATATGTATTCAATTTGTTCCTAGGAAGTTAACAAAAAACACAAAGCAAAGAGTTTGAGGAAGTAAACAAGTATGTGAACTTTAATGTTCTATTTGAAGGGGTGCATTTTGTACAGGGAAGCATACATAGAATGCTTAACTGGTGGAGAGGGAAGAGGTTAAAGTTTATTGAGCATAATTTCAACAATAGCAGGGGGAAGGGAGGGGCACTCTCTTCATACAATATTGCAGTTGTTACCTATTATTAAATAAGTTTGTAAGATACATTTGTTTATTAAGCAAGGTCTATTTCTGAGACAAGCAAACTCAAGTAAGGCTGTTGAAATAACAGTTGAGTGTTGAAGGAAAAAAATTATCTGATTAGAAAACTACTGTAGATTCCTTTGCACCAAAAAAAGAACAAACTTCATTTTGTTTGTTATTTATGAGGAACGAGATGGGCTCTACAAAGCCATAAAGAAATATGTATTGCTCATCTAAATTATACAAGTAAATGATAATATTAAAAAAGAACTACTGTAAGTAATTAGAGTGGTTTTCATTAACCCGTGAAACAAAGTGTGATAGTTAAACGGTAATAGTTAGTAAAACACAAAAAAGAACAATAGAATCAGATCACCACAAAGTGTAATACGCTAAAGCGTAGTTCACGGGTTAATGAAGGTTTTGACATTTCAACCTTACATCCACATGAAAGTAATGCCTAATATCGAGTGCCCTACAGTAAGTGTTTTGCAGTCAAGTTGTTTTCTGTTAGTAGGTAAAAAAATATTCTAAATAATAGTAATCATAGCTATGGTCACCACTTACACATATAGAACTTGTAATGAAAAGAAAGAAAAAAAAATATATATATATATATGCAGTCAAACAACAGAATTGCATGATAACCTTGAATATATTGAATAAAGGACTGCAAAAAAACATCTTTTGTACTAGTTGCTTGAATTGACCATTGGCTATTTTTAGCTGAATTCCCTTCCCCCTCTAAAAAAGAAAATAATAATAATAATAATAATAAAAGAACAAAACTAAAAAGAAAACAAACACAACAGAGACCCCCACCAACAATTTTGATTTTTTTTACTTTCCTTTAAAAAGGGAGTGTCATGGTTAAGAGATTTGCAATACCTCTAGAGCCCTGACACAGTGAACTTCAGTGAAATTCTAATATTGACTTATGAGCCTTTTGGTACATGTGGCAGACTTTAAACAAAACAAAAAAAAAATGACCACAAACTGTCCATTAACATAGTTTTCAATATAATATTGCATATTATTTAATAAGGTATTGATAGCTTTTAAAAAGTTCAACTGTTTGTAGACACTTAAAAGCCTACAATAAACACTGACTCCAGACATGCGCAGTACTATGCTGCTGCCCCTTTAAAGTAAAATACAGCTTTACTTAGTCAGCGTAGACAATATTGCGGATTTTGTGAATATTCTAATATGAATATGTCAATATTCTCCCCCCTTACGTCTTTATTTCTATTTATTTTATGCTTTTCACATGATACCAAAACAGCGTTTTTTTTCTTCGCTAATTTGATGTCATGTACACAATAAAAGAGATGCGCCCGTGCGCATGGCGAGTCCCCAAGGGACCCAAGACGCCCAAATAGACCTCTATTTTTTGTCATCCACAATCTCGGCGAGCTGTGCGTGGCGTAACCGTATTACAGGCCTGGGATCCTGGTTATTGTCCTCCCCATTAATGCGCGGGTTGGGATAACCTTGCAAGAGTGTTGTACAGCATATTCGCTCGGAAATATCGGTGCTTGGGGCCTTCGGGTTCTTTACAGCCTTCCGTAAAAGCCTTGTGCTGCCATACCGATTGGGTAATCCGTATGTATGGTTTCCGTTTTGTTCTTCAGACCGGGTTCGATCCCAGGCCAATGGGCTTTTTTTTATTCGTTTTCTTTCTTTGTGCTTGACCCCCCTAATCCTGATTGGTTTTGCGCAAAAATAATAAAAAAAAAGTGAGTTTGCAAAATAAGCTTGATTATATGTATTCAATTTTTTCCTAGGAAGTTAACAAAAAACACAAAGCAAAGAGTTTGAGGAAGTAAACAAGTATGTGAACTTTAATGTTCTATTTGAAGGGGCGCATTTTGTACAGGGAAGCATACATAGAATGCTTAACTGGTGGAGAGGGAAGAGGTAACAGTTAATTGAGCATAATGTCAACAATAGCAGGGGGAAGGGAGGGGCACTCTCTTCATACAATATTGCAGTTGTTACCTATTATTAAATAAGTTTGTAAGATATATTTGTTTATTAAGCAAGGTCTATTTCTGAGACAAGCAAACTCAAGTAAGGCTGTTGAAATAACAGGTGAGTGTTAAAAGAAAAACATTTATCTGATTAGAAAACTACTGTAGATTCCTTTGCACCAAAAAAAGAACAAACTTCATTTTGTTTGTTATTTATGAGGAACGAGATGGGCTCTACAAAGCCATAAAGAAATATGTATTGCTCATCTAAATTATACAAGTAAATGATAATATTAAAAAAGAACTACTGTAAGTAATTAGAGTGGTTTTCATTAACCCGTGAAACAAAGTGTGATAGTTAAACGGTAATAGTTAGTAAAACACAAAAAAGAACAATAGAATCAGATCACCACAAAGTGTAATACGCTAAAGCGTAGTTCACGGGTTAATGAAGGTTTTGACATTTCAACCTTACATCCACATGAAAGTAATGCCTAATATCGAGTGCCCTACAGTAAGTGTTTTGCAGTCAAGTTGTTTTCTGTTAGTAGGTAAAAAAATATTCTAAATAATAGTAATCATAGCTATGGTCACCACTTACACATATAGAACTTGTAATGAAAAGAAAGAAAAAAATATATATATATATATGCAGTCAAACAACAGAATTGCATGATAACCTTGAATATATTGAATAAAGGACTGCAAAAAAACATCTTTTGTACTAGTTGCTTGAATTGACCATTGGCTATTTTTAGCTGAATTCCCTTCCCCCTCTAAAAAAGAAAATAATAATAATAATAATAATAAAAGAACAAAACTAAAAAGAAAACAAACACAACAGAGACCCCCACCAACAATTTTGATTTTTTTTACTTTCCTTTAAAAAGGGAGTGTCATGGTTAAGAGATTTGCAATACCTCTAGAGCCCTGACACAGTGAACTTCAGTGAAATGCTAATATTGACTTATGAGCCTTTTGGTACATGTGGCAGACTTTAAACAAAACAAAAAAAAAATGACCACAAACTGTCCATTAACATAGTTTTCAATATAATATTGCATATTATTTAATAAGGTATTGATAGCTTTTAAAAAGTTCAACTGTTTGTAGACACTTAAAAGCCTACAATAAACACTGACTCCAGACATGCGCAGTACTATGCTGCTGCCCCTTTAAAGTAAAATACAGCTTTACTTAGTCAGCGTAGACAATATTGCGGATTTTGTGAATATTCTAATATGAATATGTCAATATTCTCCCCCCTTACGTCTTTATTTCTATTTATTTTATGCTTTTCACATGATACCAAAACAGCGTTTTTTTTCTTCGCTAATTTGATGTCATGTACACAATAAAAGAGATGCGCCCGTGCGCATGGCGAGTCCCCAAGGGACCCAAGACGCCCAAATAGACCTCTATTTTTTGTCATCCACAATCTCGGCGAGCTGTGCGTGGCGTAACCGTATTACAGGCCTGGGTTCCTGGTTATTGTCCTCCCCATTAATGCGCGGGTTGGGATAACCTTGCAAGAGTGTTGTACAGCATATTCGCTCGGAAATATCGGTGCTTGGGGCCTTCGGGTTCTTTACAGCCTTCCGTAAAAGCCTTGTGCTGCCATACCGATTGGGTAATCCGTATGTATGGTTTCCGTTTTGTTCTTCAGACCGGGTTCGATCCCAGGCCAATGGGCTTTTTTTTATTCGTTTTCTTTCTTTGTGCTTGACCCCCCTAATCCTGATTGGTTTTGCGCAAAAATAATAAAAAAAAGTGAGTTTGCAAAATAAGCTTGATTATATGTATTCAATTTTTTCCTAGGAAGTTAACAAAAAACACAAAGCAAAGAGTTTGAGGAAGTAAACAAGTATGTGAACTTTAATGTTCTATTTGAAGGGGCGCATTTTGTACAGGGAAGCATACATAGAATGCTTAACTGGTGGAGAGGGAAGAGGTAACAGTTAATTGAGCATAATGTCAACAATAGCAGGGGGAAGGGAGGGGCACTCTCTTCATACAATATTGCAGTTGTTACCTATTATTAAATAAGTTTGTAAGATATATTTGTTTATTAAGCAAGGTCTATTTCTGAGACAAGCAAACTCAAGTAAGGCTGTTGAAATAACAGGTGAGTGTTAAAAGAAAAACATTTATCTGATTAGAAAACTACTGTAGATTCCTTTGCACCAAAATAAGAACAAACTTCATTTTGTTTGTTATTTATGAGGAACGAGATGAGCTCTACAAAGCCATAAAGAAATATGTATTGCTCATCTAAATTATACAAGTAAATGATAATATTAAAAAAGAACTACTGTAAGTAATTAGAGTTGTTTTCATTAAACCGTGAAACAAAGTGTGATAGTTAAACGGTAATAGTTAGTAAAACACAAAAAAGAACAATAGAATCAGATCACAACAAAGTGTAATACGCTAAAGCCTAGTTCACGGGTTAATGAAGGTGTTGACATTTCAACCTTACATCCACATGAAAGTAATGCCTAATATCGAGTGCCCTACAGTAAGTGTTTGGCAGTCAAGTTGTTTTCTGTTAGTAGGTAAAAAAATATTCTAAATAATAGTAATCATAGCTATGGTCACCACTTACACATATAGAACTTGTAATGAAAAGAAAGAAAATATATATATATATATATATATATATATATATATATATATATATATATATATATATATATATATATATATATATATATATATATGCAGTCAAACAACAGAATTGCATGATAACCTTGAATATATTGAATAAAGGACTGCAAAAAAACATCTTTTGTACTAGTTGCTTGAATTGACCCTTGGCTATTTTTAGCTGAATTCCCTTCCCCCTCTAAAAAAGAAAATAATAATAATAATAATAATAATAATAAAAGAACAAAACTAAAAAGAAAACAAACACAACAGAGACCCCCACCAACAATTTTGATTTTTTTTACTTTCCTTTAAAAAGGGAGTGTCATGGTTAAGAGATTTGCAATACCTCTAGAGCCCTGACACAGTGAACTTCAGTGAAATTCTAATACTGACTTATGAGCCTTTTGGTACATGTGGCAGACTTTAAACAAAACAAAAAAAAATGACCACAAACTGTCCATTAACATAGTTTTCAATATAATATTGCATATTATTTAATAAGGTATTGACAGCTTTTAAAAAGTTCAATTGTTTGTAGACACTCAAAAGCCTACAATAAACACTGACTCCAGACATGCGCAGTACTATGCTGCTGCCCCTTTAAAGTAAAATACAGCTTTACTTAGTCAGCGTAGACAATATAGCGGATTTTGTGAATATTCTAATATGAATATGTCAATATTCTCCCCCCTTACGTCTTTATTTCTATTTATTTTATGCTTTTCACATGATACCAAAACAGCGTTTTTTTTCTTCGCTAATTTGATGTCATGTACACAATAAAAGAGATGCGCCCGTGCGCATGGCGAGTCCCCAAGGGACCCAAGACGCCCAAATAGACCTCTATTTTTTGTCATCCACAATCTCGGCGAGCTGTGCGTGGCGTAACCGTATTACAGGCCTGGGATCCTGGTTATTGTCCTCCCCATTAATGCGCGGGTTGGGATAACCTTGCAAGAGTGTTGTACAGCATATTCGCTCGGAAATATCGGTGCTTGGGGCCTTCGGGTTCTTTACAGCCTTACGCAAAAGCCTTGTGCTGCCATACCGATTGGGTAATCCGTATGTATTGTTTCCGTTTTGTTCTTCAGACCGGGTTCGATCCCAGGCCAATGGGCTTTTTTTTTTTTTTATTCGTTGTTTTTTCTTTGTGCTGGACCCCCTTAATCCTGATAGGTTTTGCGCAAAAATAATAAAAAAAGTGAGTTTGCAAAATAAGCTTGCTAGATTTATTGATTATATGTATTCAATTTGTTCCTAGGAAGTTAACAAAAAACACAAAGCAAAGAGTTTGAGGAAGTAAACAAGTATGTGAACTTTAATGTTCTATTTGAAGGGGCGCATTTTGTACAGGGAAGCATACATAGAATGCTTAACTGGTGGAGAGGGAAGAGGTAAAAGTTTATTGAGCATAATTTCAACAATAGCAGGGGGAAGAGAGGGGCACTCTCTTCATACAATATTGCAGTTGTTACCTATTATTGAATAAGTTTGTAACATGTCTTTGTTTATTAAGCAAGGTCTATTTCTTAGACAAGCAAACTCAAGTAAGAGCTGTTCAAATAACAGGTGCGTGTTAAAAAAAACAATTATCTGATTAGAAAACTAATGTAGATTCCTTTGCACCAAATAAGAACAAACTTCATTTTGTTTGTTATTTATGAGGAACGAGATGAGCTCTACAAGGCCAAGAAGAAATATGTATTGCTCATCTAAATTATACAAGTAAATAATAATATTAAAAAAGAATTACTGTAAGTAATTAGAGTGGTTTTCATTAACCTGTGAAACAAAGTGTGATAGTTAAACGGTAATAGTTAGTAAAACACAAAAAAGAACAATAGAATCAGATCACAACAAAGTGTATTACGCTAAAGCGTAGTTCACGGGTTAATGAAGGTTTTGACATTTCAACCTTACATCCACATGAAAGTAATGCCTAATATCGAGTGCCCTACAGTAAGAGTTTTGCAGTCAAGTTGTTTTCTTTTAGTAGGTAAAAAAAAATTCTAAATTATAGTAATCATAGCTATGGTCACCACTTACACATATAGAACTTGTAATGAAAAGAAAGAAAAAAAATATATATATATGCAGTCAAACAACAGAATTGCATGATAACCTTGAATATATTGAATAAAGGACTGCAAAAAAACATCTTTTGTACTAGTTGCTTGAATTGACCCTTGGCTATTTTTAGCTGATATCCCTTCCCCCTCTAAAAAAGAAAATAATAATAATAATAGAACAAAACTAAAAAGAAAACAAACACAACAGAGACCCCCACCAACAGTTTTGATTTTTATTTACTTTTCTTTAAAGGTTGAGTGTCATGTTTAAGAGATTTGCAATAGCTCTAGAGCCCTGACACAATGAACTTCAGTGAAATTCTAGTACTAACTTATGAGCTTTTGGTACATGTGGGAGACTTTAAACAAAACAAAAAAAATGACCACAAACTGTCCATTAACATAGTTTTCAATATAATATTGCATATTATTTTATAAGGTATTGACAGCTTTTAAAAAGTTCAACTGTTTGTAGACACTTAAAAGCCTACAATAAACACTGACTCCAGACATGCGCAGTACTATGCTGCTGCCCCTTTAAAGTAAAATACAGCTTTACTTAGTCAGCGTAGACAATATTGCGGATTTTGTCAATATTCTAATATGAATATGTCAATATTCTCCCCCCTTACGTCTTATTTCTATTTATTTTATGATTTTCACATGATACCAAAACAGCGTCTTTTTTCTTCGCTAATTTGATGTCGTGTACACAATAAAAGAGATGCGCCCGTGCGCATGGCGAGTCCCCAAGGGACCCAAGACGCCCAAATAGACCTCTATTTTTTGTCATCCACAATCTCGGCGAGCTGTGCGTGGCGTAACCGTATTACAGGCCTGGGATCCTGGTTATTGTCCTCCCCATTAATGCGCGGGTTGGGATAACCTTGCAAGAGTGTTGTACAGCATATTCGCTCGGAAATATCGGTGCTTGGGGCCTTCGGGTTCTTTACAGCCTTCCGTAAAAGCCTTGTGCTGCCATACCGATTGGGTAATCCGTATGTATGGTTTCCGTTTTGTTCTTCAGACCGGGTTCGATCCCAGGCCAATGGGCTTTTTTTTTATTCGTTTTCTTTCTTTGTGCTTGACCCCCCTAATCCTGATTGGTTTTGCGCAAAAATAATAAAAAAAGTGAGTTTGCAAAATAAGCTTGATTATATGTATTCAATTTGTTCCTAGGAAGTTAACAAAAAACACAAAGCAAAGAGTTTGAGGAAGTAAACAAGTATGTGAACTTTAATGTTCTATTTGAAGGGGCGCATTTTGTACAGGGAAGCATACATAGAATGCTTAACTGGTGGAGAGGGAAGAGGTAACAGTTTATTGAGCATAATGTCAACAATAGCAGGGGGAAGGGAGGGGCACTCTCTTCATACAATATTGCAGTTGTTACCTATTATTAAATAAGTTTGTAAGATATATTTGTTTATTAAGCAAGGTCTATTTCTGAGACAAGCAAACTCAAGTAAGGCTGTTGAAATAACAGGTGAGTGTTAAAAGAAAAACATTTATCTGATTAAAAAACTACTGTAGATTCCTTTGCACCAAAATAAGAACAAACTTCATTTTGTTTGTTATTTATGAGGAACGAGATGAGCTCTACAAAGCCATAAAGAAATATGTATTGCTCATCTAAATTATACAAGTAAATGATAATATTAAAAAAGAACTACTGTAAGTAATTAGAGTTGTTTTCATTAAACCGTGAAACAAAGTGTGATAGTTAAACGGTAATAGTTAGTAAAACACAAAAAGAACAATAGAATCAGATCACAACAAAGTGTAATACGCTAAAGCGTAGTTCACGGGTTAATGAAGGTGTTGACATTTCAACCTTACATCCACATGAAAGTAATGCCTAATATCGAGTGCCCTACAGTAAGTGTTTTGCAGTCAAGTTGTTTTCTGTTAGTAGGTAAAAAATTATTATTAATAATAGTAATCATAGCTATGGTCACCACTTACACATATAGAACTTGTAATGAAAAGAAAGAAAAAATATATATGTGCAGTCAAACAACAGAATTGCATGATAACCTTGAATATATTGAATAAAGGACTGCAAAAAAACATCTTTTGTACTAGTTGCTTGAATTGACCCTTGGCTATTTTTAGCTGAATTCCCCTCCCCCTCTAAAAAAGAAAATAATAATAATAATAGAACAAAACTAAAAAGAAAACAAACACAACAAAGACCCCTACCAACAATTTTGATTTTTTTTTACTTTCCTTTAAAGGGGGAGTGTCATGTTTAAGAGATTTGCAATAGCTCTAGAGCCCTGACACAATGAACTTCAGTGAAATTCTAATACTGACTTATGAGCTTTTGGTACATGTGGCAGACTTTAAAAAAACAAAAAAATAACCACAAACTGTCAATTAACATAGCTTTCAATATAATATTGCATATTATTTAATAAAGTATTGACAGCTTTTAAAAAGTTCAACTGTTTGTAGACACTTAAAAGCCTACAATAATCACTGACTCCAGACATGCGCAGTACTATGCTGCTGCCCCTTTAAAGTCAAGTACAGCTTTACTTAGTCAGCGTAGACAATTTTGCGGATTTTGTCAATATTCTAATATGAATATGTCAATATTCTCCCCCCTTACGTCTTTATTTCTATTTATTTTATGCTTTTCACATGATACCAAAACAGCGTCTTTTTTCTTCGCTAATTTGATGTCATGTACACAATAAAAGAGATTCGCCCGTGCGCATGGCGAGTCCCCAAGGGACCCAAGACGCCCAAATAGACCTCTATTTTTTGTCATCCACAATCTCGGCGAGCTGTGCGTGGCGTAACCGTATTACAGGCCTGGGATCCTGGTTATTGTCCTCCCCATTAATGCGCGGGTTGGGATAACCTTGCAAGAGTGTTGTACAGCATATTCGCTCGGAAATATCGGTGCTTGGGGCCTTCGGGTTCTTTACAGCCTTACGTAAAAGCCTTGTGCTGCCATACCGATTGGGCAATCCGTATGTATGGTTTCCGTTTTGTTCTTCAGACCGGGTTCGATCCCAGGCCAATGGGCTTTTTTTTTAATTCGTTGTTTTTTCTTTGTGCTGGACCCCCTTAATCCTGAGAGGTTTTGCGCAAAAATAATAAAAAAAAGTGAGTTTGCAAAATAAGCTTGCTAGATTTATTGATTATATGTATTCAATTTGTTCCTAGGAAGTTAACAAAAAACACAAAGCAAAGAGTTTGAGGAAGTAAACAAGTATGTGAACTTTAATGTTCTATTTGAAGTGGCGAATTTTGTACAGGGAAGCATACATAGAATGCTTAACTGGTGGAGAGTGAAGAGGTTAAAGTTTATTGAGCATAATTTCAACAATAGCAGGGGGAAGAGAGGGTCACTTTCTTCATACAATATTGCAGTTGTTACCTATTATTAAATAAGTTTGTAACATGTCTTTGTTTATTAAGCAAGGTCTATTTCTGAGACAAGCAAACTCAAGTAAGAGCTGTTGAAATAACAGGTGCGTGTTAAAAAAAACAATTATCTGATTAGAAAACTAATGTAGATTCCTTTGCACCAAATAAGATCAAACTTCATTTTATTTGTTATTTATGAGGAACGAGATGAGCTCTACAAGGCCAAGAAGAAATATGTATTGCTCATCTAAATTATACAAGTAAATAATAATATTAAAAAAGAATTACTGTAAGTAATTAGAGTGGTTTTCATTAACCCGTGAAACAAAGTGTGAAAGTTAAACGGTAATAGTTAGTAAAACACAAAAAAGAACAATAGAATCAGATCACAACAAAGTGTATTACGCTAAAGCGTAGTTCACGGGTTAATGAAGGTTTTGACATTTCAACCTAACATCCACATGAAAGTAATGCCTAATATCGAGTGCCCTACAGTAAGTGTTTTGCAGTCAAGTTGTTTTCTTTTAGTAGGTAAAAAATTATTCTAAATTATAGTAATCATAGCTATGGTCACCACTTACACATATAGAACTTGTAATGAAAAGAAAGAAAAAAAATATATATATGCAGTCAAACAACAGAATTGCATGATAACCTTGAATATATTGAATAAAGGACTGCAAAAAAACATCTTTTGTACTAGTTGCTTGAATTGACCCTTGGCTATTTTTAGCTGAATTCCCTTCCCCCTCTAAAAAAGAAAATAATAATAATAATAATAATAATAATAATAATAGAATAAAACTAAAAAGAAAACAAACACAACAGAGACCCCCACCAACAATTTTAATTTTTTTTTTTACTTTCCTTTAAAAGGGGAGTGTCATGGTTAAGAGATTTGCAATACCTCTAGATCCCTGACACAGTGAACTTCAGTGAACTTCTAATACTGACTTATGAGCTTTTGGTACATGTGGCAGACTTTAAACAAAACAAAAAAAATGACCACAAACTGTCCATTAACATAGTTTTCAATATAATATTGCATATTATTTAATAAGGTATTGACAGCTTTTAAAAAGTTCAACTGTTTGTTGACACTTAAAAGCCTGTAATAAACACTGACTCCAGACATGCGCAGTACTATGTTGCTGCCCCTTTAAAGTAAAATACAGCTTTACTTAGTCAGCGTAGACAATATTGCGGATCTTGTCAATATTCTAATATGAATATGTCAATATTCTCCCCCCTTACGTCTTTATTTCTATTTATTTTATGCTTTTCACATGATGCCAAAACAGCGTCTTTTTTCTTCGCTAATTTGATGTCATGTACACAATAAAAGAGATGCGCCCGTGCGCATGGCGAGTCCCCAAGGGACCCAAGACGCCCAAATAGACCTCTATTTTTTGTCATCCACAATCTCGGCGAGCTGTGCGTGGCGTAACCGTATTACAGGCCTGGGATCCTGGTTATTGTCCTCCCCATTAATGCGCGGGTTGGGATAACCTTGCAAGAGTGTTGTACAGCATATTCGCTCGGAAATATCGGTGCTTGGGGCCTTCGGGTTCTTTACAGCCTTCCGTAAAAGCCTTGTGCTGCCATACCGATTGGGTAATCCGTATGTATGGTTTCCGTTTTGTTCTTCAGACCGGGTTCGATCCCAGGCCAATGGGCTTTTTTTTTTAATTCGTTTTTTTTTCTTTGTGCTGGACTCCCTTCATCCTGATAGGTTTTGCGCAAAAATAATAAAAAAAGTGAGTTTGCAAAATAAGCTTGCTAGATTTATTGATTATATGTATTCAATTTGTTCCTAGGAAGTTAACAAAAAACACAAAGCAAAGAGTTTGAGGAAGTAAACAAGTATGTGAACTTTAATGTTCTATTTGAAGGGGTGCATTTTGTACAGGGAAGCATACATAGAATGCTTAACTGGTGGAGAGGGAAGAGGTTAAAGTTTATTGAGCATAATTTCAACAATAGCAGGGGGAAGAGAGGGGCACTCTCTTCATACAATTTTGCAGTTGTTACCTATTATTAAATATAAGTTTGTAACATGTCTTTGTTTATTAAGCAAGGTCTATTTCTGAGACAAGCAAACTCAAGTAAGGCTGTTGAAATAACAGGTGAGTGTTAAAAGAAAAACAATTATCTGATTAGAAAACTACTGTAGATTCCTTTGCACCAAAAAAAGAACAAACTTCATTTTGTTTGTTATTTATGAGGAACGAGATGAGCTCTACAAAGCCATAAAGAAATATGTATTGCTCATCTAAATTATACAAGTAAATGATAATACACTTACACATATAGAACTTGTAATGAAAAGAAAGAAAATATATATATATATATATGCAGTCAAACAACAGAATTGCATGATGACCTTGAATATATTGAATAAAGGACTGCAAAAAAACATCTTTTGTACTAGTTGCTTGAATTGACCCTTGGCTATTTTTAGCTGAATTCCCCTCCCCCTCTAAAAAAGAAAATAATAATAATAATAATAATAATAATAATAATAATAATAATAATAATAATAATAATAGAACAAAACTAAAAAGAAAACAAACACAACAGAGACCCCCACCAACAATTTTGATTTTTTTTACTTTCCTTTAAAAGGGGAGTGTCATGGTTAAGAGATTTGCAATACCTCTAGAGCCCTGACACAGTGAACTTCAGTGAAATTCTAATACTGACTTATGAGCTTTTGGTACATGTGGCAGACTTTAAACAAAACAAAAAAAATGACCACAAACTGTCCATTAACATAGTTTTCAATATAATATTGCATATTATTTAATAAGGTATTGACAGCTTTTAAAAAGTTCAACTGTTTGTAGACACTTAAAAGCCTACAATAAACACTGACTCCAGACATGCGCAGTACTATGCTGCTGCCCCTTTAAAGTAAAATACAGCTTTACTTAGTCAGCGTAGACAATATTGCGGATTTTGTGAATATTCTAATATGAATATGTCAATATTCTCCCCCCTTACGTCTTTATTTCTATTTATTTTATGCTTTTCACATGATACCAAAACAGCGTCTCTTTTCTTCGCTAATTTGATGTCATGTACACAATAAAAGAGATTCGCCCGTGCGCATGGCGAGTCCCCAAGGGACCCAAGACGCCCAAATAGACCTCTATTTTTTGTCATCCACAATCTCGGCGAGCTGTGCGTGGCGTAACCGTATTACAGGCCTGGGATCCTGGTTATTGTCCTCCCCATTAATGCGCGGGTTGGGATAACCTTGCAAGAGTGTTGTACAGCATATTCGCTCGGAAATATCGGTGCTTGGGGCCTTCGGGTTCTTTACAGCCTTCCGTAAAAGCCTTGTGCTGCCATACCGATTGGGTAATCCGTATGTATGGTTTCCGTTTTGTGCTTCAGACCTGGTTCGATCCCAGGCCATTGGGCTTTTTTTTAATTCGTTTTTTTTTTCTTTGTGCTTGACCCCCCTAATCCTGATTGGTTTTGCGCAAAAATAATAAAAAAGTGAGTTTGCAAAATAAGCTTGATTATATGTATTCAATTTGTTCCTAGGAAGTTAACAAAAAACACAAAGCAAAGAGTTTGAGTAAGTAAACAAGTATGTGAACTTTAATGTTCTATTTGAAGGGGCGCATTTTGTACAGGGAAGCATACATAGAATGCTTAACTGGTGGAGAGGGGAGAGGTAACAGTTTATTGAGCATAATGTCAACAATAGCAGGGGGAAGGGAGGGGCACTCTCTTCATACAATATTGCAGTTGTTACCTATTATTAAATAAGTTTGTAAGATATATTTGTTTATTAAGCAAGGTCTATTTCTGAGACAAGCAAACTCAAGTAAGTCTGTTGAAATAACAGGTGAGTGTTAAAAGAAAAACATTTATCTGATTAGAAAACTACTGTAGATTCCTTTGCACCAAAATAAGAACCAACTTCATTTTGTTTGTTATTTATGAGGAACGAGATGAGCTCTACAAAGCCATAAAGAAATATGTATTGCTCATCTAAATTATACAAGTAAATGATAATATTAAAAAAGAACTACTGTAAGTAATTAGAGTGGTTTTCATTAACCCGTGAAACAAAGTGTGATAGTTAAACGGTAATAGTTAGTAAAACACAAAAAAAGAACAATAGAATCAGATCACAACAAAGTGTAATACGCTAAAGCGTAGTTCACGGGTTAATGAAGGTTTTGACATTTCAACCTTACATCCACATGGAAGTAATGCCTAATATCGAGTGCCCTACAGTAAGTGTTTTGCAATCAAGTTGTTTTCTGTTAGTAGGTAAAAAATTATTCTAAATAATAGTAATCATAGCTATGGTCACCACTTACACATATAGAACTGGTAATGAAAAGAAAGAAAATATATATATATATATGCAGTCAAACAACAGAATTGAATGATAACCTTGAATATATTGAATAAAGGACTGCAAAAAACATCTTTTGTACTAGTTGCTTGAATTGACCCTTGGCTATTTTTAGCTGAATTCCCCTCCCCCTCTAAAAAAGAAAATAATAATAATAATAGAACAAAACTAAAAAGAAAACAAACACAACAGAGACCTCCACCAACAATTTTGATTTTTTTTACTTTCCTTTAAAAGGGGAGTGTCATGGTTAAGAGATTTGAAATAGCTCTAGAGCCCTGACAAAATGAACTTCAGTGAAATTCTAATACTGACTTATGAGCTTTTGGTACATGAGGAAGACTTTAAACAAAACAAAAAAAATTACCACAAACTGTCAATTAACATAGTTTTCAATATAATATTGCATATTATTTAATAAGGTATTCACAGCTTTTAAAAAGTTCAACTGTTTGTAGACACTTAAAAGCCTACAATAAACACTGACTCCAGACATGCGCAGTACTATGCTGCTGCCCCTTTAAAGTAAAATACAGCTTTACTTAGTCAGCGTAGACAATATTGCGGATTTTGTCAATATTCTAATATGAATATGTCAATATTCTCCCCCCTTACGTCTTCATTTCTATTTATTTTATGCTTTTCACATGATACCAAAACAGTGTCTTTTTTCTTCGCTAATTTGATGTCATGTACACAATAAAAGAGATGCGCCCGTGCGCATGGCGAATCCCCAAGGGACCCAAGACGCCCAAATACACTGTTAGTTTCAGGGAGTTATTTTTACTCCACTCAGAGAGTAAAAACTACTCTTTGCGATGGAGTACTTTTAAAGGAGTAATTTGAACTCCTTTATTGGAGTAAAAACTACTCCACTGAGGAGTATTTTTTTTTTGTTTACTCCCTTAACGGAGTAAGTTTTACTCTGAGAATTAGTATCGAATGTTTATTAGAAAAAGAGTGATTTTCACTCTTGTTGGTCAAATAATGGAGTAAAAAGTACTCTTTTCTGGGGGGTAATTTTAGCAGAGTAAAAGCTACTCCAACTATCTGAAGTGAAAAGAGTTATTTTTACTCCAGATTGTCAAGAAATGGAGTAAAAAAGTACTCCTTTGAGGGGGTAGGTTTTGAAGAGTAAAAACTACTCCAGCTATCTCGTGTTGAAAGAGTAGTTTTTACTCCAGCTGTATCTTTTTAGAGCAGTAACAAACCACACCAAATATATAAAATAAAGCGAGTTGTTTTTTTACTCTGAATTAGCTGAATTTAAGAAGGAAAACGATAGTCTTTATTATATAAGACAACAGATAAAAATAATAATTTATCGTTTTTATTGTTGAGACAAAAAACTCTACCCTGTGCCTAGGAGTTTCCTAAGATTTCCTAAGTTCGATCAAAACAACAAAATATGATTAAACTTCCTGAAAATTCCTAGGATTTCCTAGTATAAGCAGTAGACCAGAAAATCGGAATAATTTGGACAAGAAAATCTTAGGAAGAAGATTTGAAGCATTCTACAATTTAGGAACTCTTAGGAAATTCTTAGGAAATCCTAAAAAAACATTTTCAATACAAGAACAGGCCTCACCATACTTGCATATATTGTCAGCTATACTACAACAATAGGAAATGTAATCAAAGACAGGCATTGGACTCGAACATGAGTTTTATGTGGTGTACTTTCAGAATTCGCTCAGAATAATTAGTACTGCATTGAAAAGAAAGATAGGTAGGGTGATAATTGTATAAAATTCTTAGATCCGATTTGAACATTATAAAATCATATATATATTGTTTCTAATAGAAATGCTACTTGAGATTATAAAAAAAAAAGAAGTCCCGCTTTGCAGATAGAAGACGGCTGACCAGGGCCCGTAAAACCAAAATGTACCGGGCGTTCCTCGCTTTAAGTGGCCGGGAGGGGCTTGGGCCCAAGGCGCAAAATCATAACGGTCCAACGAAAGCCATTATCACAGCCTCCAAACGGATAGTCGTTTATTCCCGTCTTTTCTACGCGTAATTCACCTTTTTTGAGGATTTGATGGCAGAAAATGGATTGAAGTAAAAGGTTAGTGTGTAATCGGCTTTATAATGTGATAGGTTCAATAGTAAATGTGATTTTTGCGACCAACTTCAGCATCAAATCATCGTTCGTGAGCGGATTTCTCGAACTAGACTGATATGTTTTGTGATTCTTTGTTATCTTCCAAAGCAATACTACCTTCTTATGTGTTTCTCTTATTATCTTCGCAGGACATTATGATAGAGATAGTAAAATGTGCTCGAGTTGCAAAGCCAGAAAAGAAAGAAGTTTGAGGTATAAGGAATGTATCAATGCGTAAAGTTATTCACTAATCACTGTACTTACATCTAAAGCGCCTATGCTTTATAAACTGTTACTTGAAGCACAAAATTGAATAACTTAGCTTAGTAAAAACCTAGTAATCAGTCTTGCACCTAAAATTTGTCCAGATATTTATTTTGAATATCTAATGTTACTGTAGTTGGTTTTTGTCCGTATATTCTGATCACAGTAAACCCTGCATATGAAGAACCTAGTTACCTTTTCAAGCTAGCCTACCAGGTTCAAATTTAAATGGTGCATATAGAGGCATTAGGCTTCTAGCTTCTTATCTGAATATACAAAGATGGAGGAGGAGGCAGTTCTTTTGGAAAACCGTAATGACGCCAAAAAGGGTAATGTTCAAAAGCTGTTAAAGTTGTTATAGAAAAATAATATTGTGTATGTTTGTTTCAGCTTTGTTATGTTGGAACACTTGTTAGTAATTTTGTCCTGGGTACCTTATGTCAAATGACTATTATTTTTCAAACATTTTTTCAACTTATATTTTGTTATTTTTTAAACTGAATTGTTTAATTAAATGATTTGTCAAATTCATAATAACGTCTTTTCCTTGGTGTTTCTAAGTTACTCTAATTTCTCCAGTATTAACCCCTGAAGTAGGTGGAGTTTAAACAGCCATTTTGTAAAAACAGGGGGGAAGGGGTTGAAATCATCCCTTTAGTTACCCAATTAGTAGGGGGAAATAACAAAATAGGGAGTAAAAATTGACTCCCATTTTGAGGGTGAATTGTACTCTTTTTATGGAGTAACAACAAGCAACTTAGTAAATTACTCCACTTAGCTACCCCCTAAAGTGGGTAAAATTTACTCCCCTGAGAGAGTAGGAAAAAAAGGAGTAAAAAATAACTCCATTTTGAGGGTAAATTGTACTCCTTTAATGGAGTAATAGCAAGCAACCTAGTAAATCACTCCCTTTAGTTACTCCCCTACAGGGGTAAAATCTACTCCCTTGAGAGAGTAGAAAAAAGGGAGTAAAAAATTACTCCAAAAAGGGAGTCATTTTGTACCTCGGTTTTTTACTCCCTTTTTGTAGTTTAAACTACTCTCTGAAACTAACAGTGTAGACCTCTATTTTTTGTCATCCACAATCTCGGCGAGCTGTGCGTGGCGTAACCGTATTACAGGCCTGGGATCCTGGTTATTGTCCTCCCCATTAATGCGCGGGTTGGGATAACCTTGCAAGAGTGTTGTACAGCATATTTGCTCGGAAATATCGGTGCTTGGGGCCTTCGGGTTCTTTACAGCCTTCCGTAAAAGCCTTGTGCTGCCATACCGATTGGGTAATCCGTATGTATGGTTTCCGTTTTGTTCTTCAGACCGGGTTCGATCCCAGGCCAATGGGCTTTTTTTTATTCGTTTTCTTTCTTTGTGCTTGACCCCCCTAATCCTGATTGGTTTTGCGCAAACATAATAAAAAAAGTGAGTTTGCAAAATAAGCTAGCTGGATTTATTGATTATATGTATTCAATTTGTTCCTAGGAAGTTAACAAAAAACACAAAGCAAAGAGTTTGAGGAAGTAAACAAGTATGTGAACTTTAATGTTCTATTTGAAGGGGCGCATTTTGTACAGGGAAGCATACATAGAATGCTTAACTGGTGGAGAGGGGAGAGGTAACAGTTTATTGAGCATAATGTCAACAATAGCAGGGGGAAGGGAGGGGCCCTCTCTTCATACAATATTGCAGTTGTTACCTATTATTAAATAAGTTTGTAAGATATATTTGTTTATTAAGCAAGGTCTATTTCTGAGACAAGCAAACTCAAGTAAGAGCTGTTGAAATAACAGGTGAGTGTTAAAAAAAACAATTATCTGATTAGAAAACTAATGTAGATTCCTTTGCACCAAATAAGAACAAACTTCATTTTGTTTGTTATTTATGAGGAACGAGATGAGCTCTACAAGGCCAAGAAGAAATATGTATTGCTCATCTAAATTATACAAGTAAATAATAATATTAAAAAAGAATTACTGTAAGTAATTAGAGTGGTTTTCATTAACCCGTGAAACAAAGTGTGATAGTTAAACGGTAATAGTTAGTAAAACACAAAAAAGAACAATAGAATCAGATCACAACAAAGTGTAATAAGCTAAAGCGTAGTTCACGGGTTAATGAAGGTTTTGACATTTCAACCTTACATCCACATGAAAGTAATGCCTAATATCGAGTGCCCTACAGTAAGTGTTTTGCAGTCAAGTTGTTTTCTTTTAGTAGGTAAAAAAATATTCTAAATAATAGTAATCATAGCTATGGTCACCACTTACACATATAGAACTTGTAATGAAAAGAAAGAAAAAAATATATATATGCAGTCAAACAACAGAATTGCATGATAACCTTGAATATATTGAATAAAGGACTGTAAAAAGACATCTTTTGTACTAGTTGCTTGAATTGTACCTTGGCTATTTTTAGCTGAATTCCCCTCCCCCTCTAAAAAAGAAAATAATAATAATAATAGAACAAAACTAAAAATAAAACAAAGGGGGAGTGTCATGTTTAAGAGAATTGCAATAGCTCTAGAGCCCTGACACAATGAACTTCAGTGAAATTCTAATACTGACTTATGAGCTTTTGGTACATGTGGGAGACTTTAAACAAAACAAAAAAAAATGACCACAAACTGTCCATTAACATAGTTTTCAATATAATATTGCATATTATTTAATAAGGTATTGACAGCTTTTAAAAAGTTCAACTGTTTGTTGACACTTAAAAGCCTACAATAATCACTGACTCCAGACATGCGCAGTACTATGCTGCTGCCCCTTTAAAGTAAAATACAACTTTACTTAGTCAGCGTAGACAAAATTGCGGATTTTGTCAATATTCTAATATGAAGATGTCAATATTCTCCCCCCTTACGTCTTTATTTCTATTTATTTTATGATTTTCACATGATACCAAAACAGCGTCTCTTTTCTTCGCTAATTTGATGTCATGTACACAATAAAAGAGATGCGCCCGTGCGCATGGCGAGTCCCCAAGGGACCCAAGACGCCCAAATAGACCTCTATTTTTTGTCATCCACAATCTCGGCGAGCTGTGCGTGGCGTAACCGTATTACAGGCCTGGGATCCTGGTTATTGTCCTCCCCATTAATGCGCGGGTTGGGATAACCTTGCAAGAGTGTTGTACAGCATATTCGCTCGGAAATATCGGTGCTTGGGGCCTTCGGGTTCTTTACAGCCTTCCGTAAAAGCCTTGTGCTGCCATACCAATTGGGTAATCCGTATGTATGGTTTCCGTTTTGTGCTTCAGACCGGGTTCGATCCAAGGCCATTGGGCTTTTTTTTAATTCGTTTTTTTTCTTTGTGCTTGACCCCCCTAATCCTGATTGGTTTTGCGCAAAAATAATAAAAAAAAGTGAGTTTGCAAAATAAGCTTGATTATATGTATTCAATTTGTTCCTAGAAAGTTAACAAAAAACACAAAGCAAAGAGTTTGAGGAAGTAAACAAGTATGTGAACTTTAATGTTCTATTTGAAGGGGCGCATTTTGTACAGGGAAGCATACATAGAATGCTTAACTGGTTGAGAGGGAAGAGGTAACAGTTTATTGAGCATAATGTCAACAATAGCAGGGGGAAGGGAGGGGCACTCTCTTCATACAATATTACAGTTGTTACCTATTATTAAATAAGTTTGTAAGATATATTTGTTTATTAAGCAAGGTCTATTTCTGAGACAAGCAAACTCAAATAAGGCTGTTGAAATAACAGGTGAGTGTTAAAAGAAAAACATTTATCTGATTAGAAAACTACTGTAGATTCCTTTGCACCAAAATAAGAACAAACTTCATTTTGTTTGTTATTTATGAGGAACGAGATGAGCTCTACAAAGCCATAAAGAAATATGTATTGCTCATCTAAATTATACAAGTAAATGATAATATTAAAAAAGAACTACTGTAAGTAATTAGAGTTGTTTTCATTAAACCGTGAAACAAAGTGTGATAGTTAAACGGTAATAGTTAGTAAAACACAAAAAAGAACAATAGAATCAGATCACAACAAAGTGTAATACGCTAAAGCGTAGTTCACGGGTTAATGAAGGTTTTGACATTTCAACCTTACATCCACATGAAAGTAATGCCTAATATCGAGTGCCCTACAGTAAGTGTTTTGCAGTCAAGTTGTTTTCTGTTAGTAGGTAAAAAAATATTCTAAATAATAGTAATCATAGCTATGGTCACCACTTACACATATAGCACTTGTAATGAAAAGAAAGAAAATATATATATATATATGCAGTCAAACAACAGAATTGCATGATAACCTTGAATATATTGAATAAAGGACTGCAAAAAACATCTTTTGTACTAGTTGCTTGAATTGACCCTTGGCTATTTTTAGCTGAATTCCCCTCCCCCTCTAAAAAAGAAAAAAATAATAATAATAATAATAATAATAATAATAATAATAATAATAATAATAATAATAATAATAATAATAATAATAATAATAATAATAATAATAATAATAATAATAATAATAATAATAATAATAGAACAAAACTAAAAAGAAAACAAACACAACAGAGACCCCCACCAACAATTTTGATTTTTTCACTTTCCTTTTAAAGGGGAGTGTCATGGTTAAGAGATTTGCAATACCTCTAGAGCCCTGACACAGTGAACTTCAGTGAAATTCTAATACTGACTTATTAGCTTTTGGTACATGTGGCAGACTTTAAACAAAACAAAAAAAAAAATGACCACAAACTGTCCATTAACATAGTTTTCAATATAATATTGCATATTATTTAATAAGGTATTGACAGCTTTTAAAAAGTTCAACTGTTTGTAGACACTTCAAAGCCTACAATAAACACTGACTCCAGACATGCGCAGTACTATGCTGCTGCCCCTTTAAAGTAAAATACAGCTTTACTTAGTCAGCGTAGACAATATTGCGGATTTTGTCAATATTCTAATATGAATATGTCAATATTCTCCCCCCTTACGTCTTTATTTCTATTTATTTTATGCTTTTCACATGATACCAAAACAGCGTCTTTTTTCTTCGCTAATTTGATGTCATGTACACAATAAAAGAGATGCGCCCGTGCGCATGGCGAGTCCCCAAGGGACCCAAGACGCCCAAATAGACCTCTATTTTTTGTCATCCACAATCTCGGCGAGCTGTGCGTGGCGTAACCGTATTACAGGCCTGGGATCCTGGTTATTGTCCTCCCCATTAATGCGCGGGTTGGGATAACCTTGCAAGAGTGTTGTACAGCATATTCGCTCGGAAATATGGGTGCTTGGGGCCTTTGGGTTCTTTACAGCCTTCCGTAAAAGCCTTGTGCTGCCATACCGATTGGGTAATCCGTATGTATGGTTTCCGTTTTGTTCTTCAGACCGGGTTCGATCCCAGGCCAATGGGCTTTTTTTTATTCGTTTTCTTTCTTTGTGCTTGTAGTATTTATGTATGTTAAGAACCTTGAACATTACGTGTTGGGCTGCCTGTGTTATGTTTATTGTTGTACAGCGGTTTTACCCCATAGAATCTCTAGGGGCAGCCATCTTGCTTAGTTTTCGGTTTAGTTTTACAAGCTGTAGATTTATGTTGATTAAAGCCTCAGTTTAGAGGCATACCTTCTACTACAATTTAATCAACATATTTTCTGAAGTCCCATGGATAAAGTACTGCGTCCTGAACGCCTAGAAACCGATCCAAATAGCAGCACGGCCCAGAAGGAATGGCTCCATTGGAAAAGGACCTTCGAGAATTTCGTACAAGTTCTACCTCAGACGGGCTTGGACAAGTTGACCGTTTTAACTAACTTTGTTTCTCCAACACTCTTCCAACACATCGAAGATTGTACGGAATACGATGCAGCAATTGAGGCGCTACAAGCCCTTTATGTTAGACCACGGAATGAGATCTTCGCTCGCCATCTACTTGCAACGAGACGCCAGCAACCATCGGAAAGCTTAGATGAGTACTTGCAAGCTCTGAAAACACTGAGTAAGGACTGTGATTTTAAGAGTGTAACCGCAGCGCAGTACAGCGAAGAGAACATACGGGATGCGTTTATTACAGGTCTGCAATCCAACACAATCAGGCAACGATTGTTGGAGAACAAAACACTTGATCTAAAGACCATGTTTGACCAGGCTCGAGCTCTGGAGTCAGCTATGAGGAGTTCAGAATCATATGGAGCACCACAGATACCTATAAATGCAGCACTACCTTGTAACAGCACCTCATTGTCAGCAGAACAGCCTGACGAGTCTACTGTAGCTACAATGAAACCCGATAAAGCTACTTGCTTTTTCTGTGGAAACAAGAAACACCCTCGACCGAAGTGTCCTGCCCTGGAGGCTATTTGCAACAAGTGTCAAAAGAAAGGCCATTTTGCTAAAGTTTGTAAAGGAAAGGCGGTTCCAAAAGAAAGAGTTTCGGCAGCAACTTGGTCCCCGATACTCGCCACATTGACAGCTAACCCACCAGAATCCCTCTCTAAATCATGTGGTGTCGTCAATATCCAAGGATTGCAAGTCAAGGCCCTGTTTGACAGTGGGAGTAGTGGAAGCTATATCCATCCCAGTCTAGTAGAGCAAGCAAGTCTGACAGTCCAGCCCTCATCTAGTACCGTATCCATGGCAACCTCCTCGACAGGCGCCATCAAGGTTAGTGGTACTTGCACAGTTGATCTTACCTACCAAGGACGGAGATATGAAGGCCTCAAGTTTTCTGTACTCCCTGGGCTATGTGCAGACCTGATATTAGGAGTAGACTTTCAGTCAAAGCACGAAAGTGTCATTTTCCAGTACAAGGGCTCCGAACCGCCCCTCTCCGTCTGTAGCTTCAGCACTCTGAATGTAGACCCGCCTGAGCCATTTGCAAACCTGACAGCAGACTGTCATCCTATTGCCACAAAGTCACGCCGCTACAGCCAAGAAGATTCCACGTTCATTGATGAAGAAGTTAAGAGGCTGCTTAATGAAGGAATCATTGAGCCCAGTCGCTCTCCATGGCGAGCACAAGTTGTAGTAACCAAGGATGAGAATCACAAGAAGAGGCTAGTAATTGATTACTCACAGACCATCAACAGGTTTACCCTCCTCGACGCATTCCCATTACCACGAATAACCGACTTGGTTAACCAGATCGCCCAGTACAAAGTCTTCAGCACTATAGATCTACGCAGTGCTTATCATCAGATCCCTCTCAAAGATGAGGATAAACCGTACACAGCATTCGAAGCTAGAGGTAACCTGTATCAGTTTAGCCGACTCCCATTCGGCGTCACCAACGGGTTGGCCTGCTTCCAGAGAGAGATGACTAAGTTTGTGGAAGAGAACAATCTCAAGGCGGTCTTCCCTTATCTCGACAACATCACAATCTGTGGGAAAGACCAAGAAGAGCATGATTCCAACCTTCAGAGTTTCCTTGAAGCTGCTAAGCGCAAGAACATCTGCTATAACAACGACAAGAGCATCTTCTCCACCAGGCGTCTTCCTATCCTTGGATATGTGGTTGAGGAAGGGAATATCAGTCCAGACCCAGAACGTCTACGCCCTTTGCGAGAGCTACCCGTTCCAAGTGACTCAAAGTCTCTGAACAGATGCCTCGGATTGTTTTCCTACTACTCACAATGGATACCCGCATACTCGGATCGAATCAAGCCAATAACCTCCTGCAAGGTTTTTCCATTACCCGAGCCCGCTGTCGCGGCCTTTGAGAGTATCAAGAAGACGGTGGAGGAAGCTTTTGTTAGTGCAATCGATGAAAGCATTCCATTTGAAGTTGAGACGGATGCTTCAGAGGTGGCATTAGCTGCCACTCTCAGCCAAAATGGGAGGCCAGTTGCATTCTTCTCAAGAGCCTTACAGGGCAGCGAGCTCAAGCACGCCTCAGTTGAGAAAGAGGCACAAGCGATTGTAGAAGCTGTCCGACACTGGAGGCACTTCCTAACAGGGAGGCACTTCACTCTTAAAACAGACCAGAAATCAGTATCTTACATGTTTGACCAGTGCCACAAAGGGAAGATCAAGAATGATAAGATCATGCGGTGGAAGATCGAACTCTCCTGCTATAGTTTCGATATCATTTACCGTCCTGGTAAAGAGAACATTCCACCCGACACTCTGTCCAGAGCTACTTGCGCCACGTTGAGTGAAGATCCCCTCTACCAGCTCCACGAGTCACTCTGTCATCCAGGGGTCACCCGACTCAACCACTTCGTACGCACCAAGAACCTCCCTTATTCCCTTGAGGAGATCAAGAGCATGTCTAGGGGAGATCAAGGGGATGTTCGGTATGCCAGCCACAAGCAGGACAACTGCTTACAATCCCGAAGGCAATGGGCAAGTGGAGAGGTATAATGGAGTGGTATGGAAGGCAATTTCAGCATCCCTGAAGTCTAAGAATCTGCCAGTAAAGCGCTGGCAAGAAGTCCTCCCTGATGTTCTACACTCCATTCGTTCTCTGTTGTGCACGGCTACCAATGAGACACCCCATGAGCGATTCTTCGGTTTTCCCAGGCGATCCTCTTCCGGATCTTCCATCCCAACATGGATGAGTGAGCCTGGACCGGTCCTACTCAAGCGTCACGTCCGTGCAAGCAAGACAGATCCGTTAGTTGATGAGGTGGAATTGCTTCAGGCGAATCCTCACTACGCCCATGTGCGCTATCCAGACGGCCGAGAAACAACAGTCTCTACCAAGCATCTTGCCCCCAAAGGTGAAGTACCAACAATGTACCCACTCCCTCAAGTTAAGCCTACTGTTCCAGGTGAGCATCACCCTGCTACTGGTAGTTCCCCACCTTCCTCGGAGATAGAAGTGGAGATAGGTGTGGGCGAAGAAGTGCCACAGGTCAGTACAGGTCTTGATGGGCAGCCTCCCTTGCGACGTTCGGAGAGGACCCGACGTCCAGTGGACAGACTTAACCTCTAACCGAGGGGTGAATGTAGTATTTATGTTACGTTAAGAACCTTAAACATTGAATGCCCCCGTGCTCAGACTTAACCTCTAACAGAGGGATGAATTTAGTATTTATGTATGTTAAGAACCTTGAACATTACGTGTTGGGCTGCCTGTGTTATGTTTATTGTTGTACAGCGGTTTTACCCCATAGAATCTCTAGGGGCAGCCATCTTGCTTAGTTTTCGGTTTAGTTTTACAAGCTGTAGATTTATGTTGATTAAAGCCTCAGTTTAGAGGCATACCTTCTACTACAGAGCTTGACCCCCCTAATCCTGATTGGTTTTGCGCAAAAATAATAAAAAAAAGTGAGTTTGCAAAATAAGCTTGATTATATGTATTCAATTTGTTCATGGGAAGTTAACAAAAACACAAAGCAAAGAGTTTGAGGAAGTAAAAAAGTATGTGAACTTTAATGTTCTATTTGAAGGGGCGCATTTTGTACAGGGAAGCATACATAGAATGCTTAACTGGTGGAGAGGGAAGAGGTAACAGTTTATTGAGCATAATGTCAACAATAGCAGGGGGAAGGGAGGGGCACTCTCTTCATACAATATTGCAGTTGTTACCTATTATTAAATAAGTTTGTAAGATATATTTGTTTATTAAGCAAGGTCTATTTCTGAGACAAGCAAACTCAAGTAAGGCTGTTGAAATAACAGGTGAGTGTTAAAAGAAAAACATTTATCTGATTAGAAAACTACTGTAGATTCCTTTGCACCAAAATAAGAACAAACTTCATTTTGTTTGTTATTTATGAGGAACGAGATGAGCTCTACAAAGCCATAAAGAAATATGTATTGCTCATCTAAATTATACAAGTAAATGATAATATTAAAAAAGAACTACTGTAAGTAATTAGAGTTGTTTTCATTAAACCGTGAAACAAAGTGTGATAGTTAAACGGTAATAGTTAGTAAAACACAAAAAAGAACAATAGAATCAGATCACAACAAAGTGTAATACGCTAAAGCGTAGTTCACGGGTTAATGAAGGTTTTGACATTTCAACTTTACATCCACATGAAAGTAATGCCTAATATCGAGTGCCCTACAGTAAGTGTTTTGCAGTCAAGTTGTTTTCTGTTAGTAGGTAAAAAATTATTATTAATAATAGTAATCATAGCTATGGTCACCACTTACACATATAGAACTTGTAATGAAAAGAAAGAAAAAATATATATGTGCAGTCAAACAACAGAATTGCATGATAACCTTGAATATACTGAATAAAGGACTGCAAAAAAACATCTTTTGTACTAGTTTCTTGAATTGACCCTTGGCTATTTTTAGCTGAATTCCCCTCCCCCTCTAAAAAAGAAAATAATAATAATAATAGAACAAAACTAAAAAGAAAACAAACACAACAGAGACCCCCACCATCAATTTTGATTTTTTTTACTTTCCTTTAAAGGGGGAGTGTCATGTTTAAGAGATTTGCAATAGCTCTAGAGCCCTGACACAATGAACTTCAGTGAAATTCTAATACTGACTTATGAGGTTTTGGTACATGTGGGAGACTTTAAAAAAACAAAAAAATGACCACAATCTGTCAATTAAAATAGTTTTCAATATAATATTGCATAATATTTAATAAAGTATTGACAGCTTTTAAAAAGTTCAACTGTTTGTAGATACTTAAAAGCCTACAATAATCACTGACTCCAGACATGCGCAGTACTATGCTGCTGCCCCTTTAAAGTCAAGTACAGCTTTACTTAGTCAGCGTAGACAATATTGCGGATTTTGTCAATATTCTAATATGAATATGTCAATATTCTCCCCCCTTACGTCTTTATTTCTATTTATTTTATGCTTTTCACATGATACCAAAACAGCGTCTTTTTTCTTCGCTAATTTGATGTCATGTACACAATAAAAGAGATGCGCCCGTGCGCATGGCTAGTCCCCAAGGGACCCAAGACGCCCAAATAGACCTCTATTTTTTGTCATCCACAATCTCGGCGAGCTGTGCGTGGCGTAACCGTATTACAGGCCTGGGATCCTGGTTATTGTCCTCCCCATTAATGCGCGGGTTGGGATAACCTTGCAAGAGTGTTGTACAGCATATTCGCTCGGAAATATCGGTGCTTGGGGCCTTTGGGTTCTTTACAGCCTTCCGTAAAAGCCTTGTGCTGCCATACCGATTGGGTAATCCGTATGTATTGTTTCCGTTTTGTTCTTCAGACCGGGTTCGATCCCAGGCCAATGGGCTTTTTTTTATTCGTTTTCTTT
Organism: Nematostella vectensis; assembly: GCF_932526225.1. Lineage (NCBI taxonomy): Eukaryota > Metazoa > Cnidaria > Anthozoa > Actiniaria > Edwardsiidae > Nematostella > Nematostella vectensis. The sequence continues at coordinate 645,774 of NC_064043.1, read as the reverse complement.
CTTTGTGCTTGACCCCCCTAATCCTGATTGGTTTTGCGCAAAAATAATAAAAAAAAGTGAGTTTGCAAAATAAGCTTGATTATATGTATTCAATTTGTTCCTAGGAAGTTAACAAAAAACACAAAGCAAAGAGTTTGAGGAAGTAAACAAGTATGTGAACTTTAATGTTCTATTTGAAGTGGCGAATTTTGTACAGGGAAGCATACATAGAATGCTTAACTGGTGGAGAGGGAAGAGGTAAAAGTTTATTGAGCATAATTTCAACAATAGCAGGGGGAAGGGAGGGGCACTCTAATCATACAATATTGCAGTTGTTACCTATTATTGAATAAGTTTGTAACATGTCTTTGTTTATTAAGCAAGGTCTATTTCTGAGACAAGCAAACTCAAGTAAGAGCTGTTGAAATAACAGGTGCGTGTTAAAAAAACAATTATCTGATTAGAAAACTAATGTAGATTCCTTTGCACCAAATAAGAACAAACTTCATTTTATTTGTTATTTATGAGGAACGAGATGAGCTATACAAGGCCAAGAAGAAATATGTATTGCTCATCTAAATTATACAAGTAAATAATAATATTAAAAAAAATTACTGTAAGTAATTAGAGTGGTTTTCATTAACCCGTGAAACAAAGTGTGATAGTTAAACGGTAATAGTTAGTAAAACACAAAAAAGAACAATAGAATCAGATCACAACAAAGTGTAATACGCTAAAGCGTAGTTCACGGGTTAATGAAGGTTTTGACATTTCAACCTTACATCCACATGAAAGTAATGCCTAATATCGAGTGCCCTACAGTAAGTGTTTTGCAGTCAAGTTGTTTTCTTTTAGTAGGTAAAAAATTATTCTAAATAATAGTAATCATAGCTATGGTCACCACTTACACATATAGAACTTGTAATGAAAAGAAAGAAAAAAAAATATATATATATGCAGTCAAACAACAGAATTGCATGATAACCTTGAATATATTGAATAAAGGACTGCAAAAAAACATCTTTTGTACTAGTTGCTTGAATTGACCCTTGGCTATTTTTAGCTGAATTCCCTTCCCCCTCTAAAAAAGAAAAAAATAATAATAATAGAACAAAACTAAAAAGAAAACAAACACAACAGAGACCCCCACCAACAATTTTGATTTTTTTTTACTTTCCTTTAAAAGGGGAGTGTCATGGTTAAGAGATTTGCAATACCTCTAGATCCCTGACACAGTGAACTTCAGTGAACTTCTAATACTGACTTATGAGCTTTTGGTACATGTGGCAGAATTTAAACAAAACAAAAAAAAATGACCACAAACTGTCCATTAACATAGTTTTCAATATAATATTGCATATTATTTAATAAGGTATTGACAGCTTTTAAAAAGTTCAACTGTTTGTAGACACTTAAAAGCCTACATTAAACACTGACTCCAGACATGCGCAGTACTATGCTGCTGCCCCTTTAAAGTAAAATACAGCTTTGTTTAGTCAGCGTAGACAATATTGCGGATTTTGTCAATATTCTAATATGAAGATGTCAATATTCTCCCCCCTTACGTCTTTATTTCTATTTATTTTATGCTTTTCACATGCTACCAAAACAGCGTCTTTTTTCTTCGCTAATTTGATGTCATGTACACAATAAAAGAGATGCGCCCGTGCGCATGGCGAGTCCCCAAGGGACCCAAGACGCCCAAATAGACCTCTATTTTTTGTCATCCACAATCATGGCGAGCTGTGCGTGGCGTAACTGTATTACAGGCCTGGGATCCTGGTTATTGTCCTCCCCATTAATGCGCGGGTTGGGATAACCTTGCAAGAGTGTTGTACAGCATATTCGCTCGGAAATATCGGTGCTTGGGGCCTTTGGGTTCTTTACAGCCTTCCGTAAAAGCCTTGTGCTGCCATACCGATTGGGTAATCCGTATGTATGGTTTCCGTTTTGTTCTTCAGACCGGGTTCGATCCCAGGCCAATGGGCTTTTTTTTTATTCGTTTTCTTTCTTTGTGCTTGACCCCCCTAATCCTGATTGGTTTTGCGCAAAAATAATAAAAAAAAGTGAGTTTGCAAAATAAGCTTGATTATATGTATTCAATTTGTTCCTAGGAAGTTAACAAAAAACACAAAGCAAAGAGTTTGAGGAAGTAAACAAGTATGTGAACTTTAATGTTCTATTTGAAGGGGCGCATTTTGTACAGGGAAGAATACATAGAATGCTTAACTGGTGGAGAGGGAAGAGGTAACAGTTTATTGAGCATAATGTCAACAATAGCAGGGGGAAGGGAGGGGCACTCTCTTCATACAATATTGCAGTTGTTACCTATTATTAAATAAGTTTGTAAGATATATTTGTTTATTAAGCAAGGTCTATTTCTGAGACAAGCAAACTCAAGTAAGTCTGTTGAAATAACAGGTGAGTATTAAAAGAAACACATTTATCTGATTAGAAAACTACTGTAGATTCCTTTGCACCAAAATAAGAACCAACTTCATTTTGTTTGTTATTTATGAGGAACGAGATGAGCTCTACAAAGCCATAAAGAAATATGTATTGCTCATCTAAATTATACAAGTAAATGATAATATTAAAAAAGAACTACTGTAAGTAATTAGAGTTGTTTTCATTAAACCGTGAAACAAAGTGTGATAGTTAAACGGTAATAGTTAGTAAAACACAAAAAAGAACAATAGAATCAGATCACAACAAAGTGTAATACGCTAAAGAGTAGTTCACGGGTTAATGAAGGTTTTGACATTTCAACCTTACATCCACATGAAAGTAATGACTAATATCGAGTGCCCTATAGTAAGTGTTTTGCAGTCAAGTTGTTTTCTGTTAGTAGGTAAAAAATTATTATTAATAATAGTAATCATAGCTATGGTCACCACTTACACATATAGAACTTGTAATGAAAAGAAAGAAAAATTATATATGTGCAGTCAAACAACAGAATTGCATGATAACCTTGAATATACTGAATAAAGGACTGCAAAAAAACATCTTTTGTACTAGTTGCTTGAATTGACCCTTGGCTATTTTTAGCTGAATTCCCCTCTCCCTCTAAAAAAGAAAATAATAATAATAATAGAACAAAACTAAAAAGAAAACAAACACAACAGAGACCCCCACCATCAATTTTGATTTTTTTTTTACTTTCCTTTAAAGGGGGAGTGTCATGTTTAAGAGATTTGCAATAGCTCTAGAGCCCTGACACAATGAACTTCAGTGAAATTCTAATACTGACTTATGAGGTTTTGGTACATGTGGGAAACTTTAAAAAAACAAAAAAATGACCACAATCTGTCAATTAACATAGTTTTCAATATAATATTGCATAATATTTAATAAAGTATTGACAGCTTTTAAAAAGTTCAACTGTTTGTAGACACTTAAAAGCCTACAATAATCACTGACTCCAGACATGCGCAGTACTATGCTGCTGCCCCTTTAAAGTCAAGTACAGCTTTACTTAGTCAGCGTAGACAATATTGCGGATTTTGTCAATATTCTAATATGAATATGTCAATATTCTCCCCCCTTACGTCTTTATTTCTATTTATTTTATGCTTTTCACATGATACCAAAACAGCGTCTTTTTTCTTCGCTAATTTGATGTCATGTACACAATAAAAGAGATGCGCCCATGCGCATGGCTAGTCCCCAAGGGACCCAAGACGCCCAAATAGACCTCTATTTTTTGTCATCCACAATCTCGGCGAGCTGTGCGTGGCGTAACCGTATTACAGGCCTGGGATCCTGGTTATTGTCCTCCCCATTAATGCGCGGGTTGGGATAACCTTGCAAGAGTGTTGTACAGCATATTCGCTCGGAAATATGGGTGCTTGGGGCCTTTGGGTTCTTTACAGCCTTCCGTAAAAGCCTTGTGCTGCCATACCGATTGGGTAATCCGTATGTATGGTTTCCGTTTTGTTCTTCAGACCGGGTTCGATCCCAGGCCAATGGGCTTTTTTTTTATTCGTTTTCTTTCTTTGTGCTTGACCCCCCTAATCCTGATTGGTTTTGCGCAAAAATAATAAAAAAAAGTGAGTTTGCAAAATAAGCTTGATTATATGTATTCAATTTGTTCCTAGGAAGTTAACAAAAAACACAAAGCAAAGAGTTTGAGGAAGTAAACAAGTATGTGAACTTTAATGTTCTATTTGAAGGGGCGCATTTTGTACAGGGAAGCATACATAGAATGCTTAACTGGTGGAGAGGGAAGAGGTAACAGTTTATTGAGCATAATGTCAACAATAGCAGGGGGAAGGGAGGGGCACTCTCTTCATACAATATTGCAGTTGTTACCTATTATTAAATAAGTTTGTAAGATATATTTGTTTATTAAGCAAGGTCTATTTCTGAGACAAGCAAACTCAAGTAAGGCTGTTGAAATAACAGGTGAGTGTTAAAAGAAAAACATTTATCTGATTAGAAAACTACTGTAGATTCCTTTGCACCAAAATAAGAACAAACTTCATTTTGTTTGTTATTTATGAGGAACGAGATGAGCTCTACAAAGCCATAAAGAAATATGTATTGCTCATCTAAATTATACAAGTAAATGATAATATTAAAAAAGAACTACTGTAAGTAATTAGAGTTGTTTTCATTAAACCGTGAAACAAAGTGTGATAGTTAAACGGTAATAGTTAGTAAAACACAAAAAAGAACAATAGAATCAGATCACAACAAAGTGTAATACGCTAAAGCGTAGTTCACGGGTTAATGAAGGTTTTGACATTTCAACCTTACATCCACATGAAAGTAATGCCTAATATCGAGTGCCCTACAGTAAGTGTTTTGCAGTCAAGTTGTTTTCTGTTAGTAGGTAAAAAATTATTATTAATAATAGTAATCATAGCTATGGTCACCACTTACACATATAGAACTTGTAATGAAAAGAAAGAAAATATATATATATATATATGCAGTCAAACAACAGAATTGCTTGATGACCTTGAATATACTGAATAAAGGACTGCAAAAAAACATCTTTTGTACTAGTTGCTTGAATTGACCCTTGGCTATTTTTAGCTGAATTCCCCTCCCCCTCTAAAAAAAAGAAAATAATGATAATAATAATAATAATAATAGAACAAAACTAAAAAGAAAACAAACACAACAGAGACCCCCACCAACAATTTTGATTTTTTTTACTTTCCTTTAAAAGGGGAGTGTCATGGTTAAGAGATTTGCAATACCTCTAGAGCCCTGACACAGTGAACTTCAGTGAAATTCTAATACTGACTTATGAGCTTTTGGTACATGTGGCAGACTTTAAACAAAACAAAAAAAATGACCACAAACTGTCCATTAACATAGTTTTCAATATAATATTGCATATTATTTAATAAGTTATTGACAGCTTTTAAAAAGTTCAACTGTTTGTAGACACTTAAAAGCCTACAATAAACACTGACTCCAGACATGCGCAGTACTATGCTGCTGCCCCTTTAAAGTAAAATACAGCTTTACTTAGTCAGCGTAGACAATATTGCGGATTTTGTCAATATTCTAATATGAATATGTCAATATTCTCCCCCCTTACGTCTTTATTTCTATTTATTTTATGCTTTTCACATGATACCAAAACAGCGTCTTTTTTCTTCGCTAATTTGATGTCATGTACACAATAAAAGAGATGCGCCCGTGCGCATGGCGAGTCCCCAAGGGACCCAAGACGCCCAAATAGACCTCTATTTTTTGTCATCCACAATCTCGGCGAGCTGTGCGTGGCGTAACTGTATTACAGGCCTGGGATCCTGGTTATTGTCCTCCCCATTAATGCGCGGGTTGGGATAACCTTGCAAGAGTGTTGTACAGCATATTCGCTCGGAAATATCGGTGCTTGGGGCCTTTGGGTTCTTTACAGCCTTCCGTAAAAGCCTTGTGCTGCCATACCGATTGAGTAATCCGTATGTATGGTTTCCGTTTTGTTCTTCAGACCGGGTTCGATCCCAGGCCAATGGGCTTTTTTTTTATTCGTTTTCTTTCTTTGTGCTTGACCCCCCTAATCCTGATTGGTTTTGCGCAAAAATAATAAAAAAAAGTGAGTTTGCAAAATAAGCTTGATTATATGTATTCAATTTGTTCCTAGGAAGTTAACAAAAAACACAAAGCAAAGAGTTTGAGGAAGTAAACAAGTATGTGAACTTTAATGTTCTATTTGAAGGGGCGCATTTTGTACAGGGAAGAATACATAGAATGCTTAACTGGTGGAGAGGGAAGAGGTAACAGTTTATTGAGCATAATGTCAACAATAGCAGGGGGAAGGGAGGGGCACTCTCTTCATACAATATTGCAGTTGTTACCTATTATTAAATAAGTTTGTAAGATATATTTGTTTATTAAGCAAGGTCTATTTCTGAGACAAGCAAACTCAAGTAAGTCTGTTGAAATAACAGGTGAGTATTAAAAGAAACACATTTATCTGATTAGAAAACTACTGTAGATTCCTTTGCACCAAAATAAGAACCAACTTCATTTTGTTTGTTATTTATGAGGAACGAGATGAGCTCTACAAAGCCATAAAGAAATATGTATTGCTCATCTAAATTATACAAGTAAATGATAATATTAAAAAAGAACTACTGTAAGTAATTAGAGTTGTTTTCATTAAACCGTGAAACAAAGTGTGATAGTTAAACGGTAATAGTTAGTAAAACACAAAAAAGAACAATAGAATCAGATCACAACAAAGTGTAATACGCTAAAGCGTAGTTCACGGGTTAATGAAGGTTTTGACATTTCAACCTCACATCCACATGAAAGTAATGACTAATATCGAGTGCCCTATAGTAAGTGTTTTGCAGTCAAGTTGTTTTCTGTTAGTAGGTAAAAAATTATTATTAATAATAGTAATCATAGCTATGGTCACCACTTACACATATAGAACTTGTAATGAAAAGAAAGAAAAAATATATATATGCAGTCAAACAACAGAATTGCATGATAACCTTGAATATACTGAATAAAGGACTGCAAAAAAACATCTTTTGTACTAGTTGCTTGAATTGACCCTTGGCTATTTTTAGCTGAATTCCCCTCTCCCTCTAAAAAAGAAAATAATAATAATAATAGAACAAAACTAAAAAGAAAACAAACACAACAGAGACCCCCACCATCAATTTTGATTTTTTTTTACTTTCCTTTAAAGGGGGAGTGTCATGTTTAAGAGATTTGCAATAGCTCTAGAGCCCTGACACAATGAACTTCAGTGAAATTCTAATACTGACTTATGAGGTTTTGGTACATGTGGGACACTTTAAAAAAACAAAAAAATGACCACAATCTGTCAATTAACATAGTTTTCAATATAATATTGCATAATATTTAATAAAGTATTGACAGCTTTTAAAAAGTTCAACTGTTTGTAGACACTTAAAAGCCTACAATAATCACTGACTCCAGACATGCGCAGTACTATGCTGCTGCCCCTTTAAAGTCAAGTACAGCTTTACTTAGTCAGCGTAGACAATATTGCGGATTTTGTCAATATTCTAATATGAATATGTCAATATTCTCCCCCCTTACGTCTTTATTTCTTTTTATTTTATGCTTTTCACATGATACCAAAACAGCGTCTTTTTTCTTCGCTAATTTGATGTCATGTACACAATAAAAGAGATGCGCCCATGCGCATGGCTAGTCCCCAAGGGACCCAAGACGCCCAAATAGACCTCTATTTTTTGTCATCCACAATCTCGGCGAGCTGTGCGTGGCGTAACCGTATTACAGGCCTGGGATCCTGGTTATTGTCCTCCCCATTAATGCGCGGGTTGGGATAACCTTGCAAGAGTGTTGTACAGCATATTCGCTCGGAAATATGGGTGCTTGGGGCCTTTGGGTTCTTTACAGCCTTCCGTAAAAGCCTTGTGCTGCCATACCGATTGGGTAATCCGTATGTATGGTTTCCGTTTTGTTCTTCAGACCGGGTTCGATCCCAGGCCAATGGGCTTTTTTTTTATTCGTTTTCTTTCTTTGTGCTTGACCCCCCTAATCCTGATTGGTTTTGCGCAAAAATAATAAAAAAAAGTGAGTTTGCAAAATAAGCTTGATTATATGTATTCAATTTGTTCCTAGGAAGTTAACAAAAAACACAAAGCAAAGAGTTTGAGGAAGTAAACAAGTATGTGAACTTTAATGTTCTATTTGAAGGGGCGCATTTTGTACAGGGAAGCATACATAGAATGCTTAACTGGTGGAGAGGGAAGAGGTAACAGTTTATTGAGCATAATGTCAACAATAGCAGGGGGAAGGGAGGGGCACTCTCTTCATACAATATTGCAGTTGTTACCTATTATTAAATAAGTTTGTAAGATATATTTGTTTATTAAGCAAGGTCTATTTCTGAGACAAGCAAACTCAAGTAAGGCTGTTGAAATAACAGGTGAGTGTTAAAAGAAAAACATTTATCTGATTAGAAAACTACTGTAGATTCCTTTGCACCAAAATAAGAACAAACTTCATTTTGTTTGTTATTTATGAGGAACGAGATGAGCTCTACAAAGCCATAAAGAAATATGTATTGCTTATCTAAATTATACAAGTAAATGATAATATTAAAAAAGAACTACTGTAAGTAATTAGAGTTGTTTTCATTAAACCGTGAAACAAAGTGTGATAGTTAAACGGTAATAGTTAGTAAAACACAAAAAAGAACAATAGAATCAGATCACAACAAAGTGTAATACGCTAAAGCGTAGTTCACGGGTTAATGAAGGTTTTGACATTTCAACCTTACATCCACATGAAAGTAATGCCTAATATCGAGTGCCCTACAGTAAGTGTTTTGCAGTCAAGTTGTTTTCTTTTAGTAGGTAAAAAATTATTCTAAATAATAGTAATCATAGCTATGGTCACCACTTACACATATAGAACTTGTAATGAAAAGAAAGAAAAAAAAATATATATATATGCAGTCAAACAACAGAATTGCATGATAACCTTGAATATATTGAATAAAGGACTGCAAAAAAACATCTTTTGTACTAGTTGCTTGAATTGACCCTTGGCTATTTTTAGCTGAATTCCCTTCCCCCTCTAAAAAAGAAAAAAATAATAATAATAGAACAAAACTAAAAAGAAAACAAACACAACAGAGACCCCCACCAACAATTTTGATTTTTTTTTACTCTCCTTTAAAAGGGGAGTGTCATGGTTAAGAGATTTGCAATACCTCTAGATCCCTGACACAGTGAACTTCAGTGAACTTCTAATACTGACTTATGAGCTTTTGGTACATGTGGCAGAATTTAAACAAAACAAAAAAAAAATGACCACAAACTGTCCATTAACATAGTTTTCAATATAATATTGCATATTATTTAATAAGGTATTGACAGCTTTTAAAAAGTTCAACTGTTTGTAGACACTTAAAAGCCTACATTAAACACTGACTCCAGACATGCGCAGTACTATGCTGCTGCCCCTTTAAAGTAAAATACAGCTTTGTTTAGTCAGCGTAGACAATATTGCGGATTTTGTCAATATTCTAATATGAATATGTCAATATTCTCCCCCCTTCCGTCTTTATTTCTATTTATTTTATGCTTTTCACATGCTACCAAAACAGCGTCTTTTTTCTTCGCTAATTTGATGTCATGTACACAATAAAAGAGATGCGCCCGTGCGCATGGCGAGTCCCCAAGGGACCCAAGACGCCCAAATAGACCTCTATTTTTTGTCATCCACAATCTCGGCGAGCTGTGCGTGGCGTAACTGTATTACAGGCCTGGGATCCTGGTTATTGTCCTCCCCATTAATGCGCGGGTTGGGATAACCTTGCAAGAGTGTTGTACAGCATATTCGCTCGGAAATATCGGTGCTTGGGGCCTTTGGGTTCTTTACAGCCTTCCGTAAAAGCCTTGTGCTGCCATACCGATTGAGTAATCCGTATGTATGGTTTCCGTTTTGTTCTTCAGACCGGGTTCGATCCCAGGCCAATGGGCTTTTTTTTTATTCGTTTTCTTTCTTTGTGCTTGACCCCCCTAATCCTGATTGGTTTTGCGCAAAAATAATAAAAAAAAGTGAGTTTGCAAAATAAGCTTGATTATATGTATTCAATTTGTTCCTAGGAAGTTAACAAAAAACACAAAGCAAAGAGTTTGAGGAAGTAAACAAGTATGTGAACTTTAATGTTCTATTTGAAGGGGCGCATTTTGTACAGGGAAGAATACATAGAATGCTTAACTGGTGGAGAGGGAAGAGGTAACAGTTTATTGAGCATAATGTCAACAATAGCAGGGGGAAGGGAGGGGCACTCTCTTCATACAATATTGCAGTTGTTACCTATTATTAAATAAGTTTGTAAGATATATTTGTTTATTAAGCAAGGTCTATTTCTGAGACAAGCAAACTCAAGTAAGTCTGTTGAAATAACAGGTGAGTATTAAAAGAAACACATTTATCTGATTAGAAAACTACTGTAGATTCCTTTGCACCAAAATAAGAACCAACTTCATTTTGTTTGTTATTTATGAGGAACGAGATGAGCTCTACAAAGCCATAAAGAAATATGTATTGCTCATCTAAATTATACAAGTAAATGATAATATTAAAAAAGAACTACTGTAAGTAATTAGAGTTGTTTTCATTAAACCGTGAAACAAAGTGTGATAGTTAAACGGTAATAGTTAGTAAAACACAAAAAAGAACAATAGAATCAGATCACAACAAAGTGTAATACGCTAAAGCGTAGTTCACGGGTTAATGAAGGTTTTGACATTTCAACCTCACATCCACATGAAAGTAATGACTAATATCGAGTGCCCTATAGTAAGTGTTTTGCAGTCAAGTTGTTTTCTGTTAGTAGGTAAAAAATTATTATTAATAATAGTAATCATAGCTATGGTCACCACTTACACATATAGAACTTGTAATGAAAAGAAAGAAAAAATATATATATGCAGTCAAACAACAGAATTGCATGATAACCTTGAATATACTGAATAAAGGACTGCAAAAAAACATCTTTTGTACTAGTTGCTTGAATTGACCCTTGGCTATTTTTAGCTGAATTCCCCTCTCCCTCTAAAAAAGAAAATAATAATAATAATAGAACAAAACTAAAAAGAAAACAAACACAACAGAGACCCCCACCATCAATTTTGATTTTTTTTTACTTTCCTTTAAAGGGGGAGTGTCATGTTTAAGAGATTTGCAATAGCTCTAGAGCCCTGACACAATGAACTTCAGTGAAATTCTAATACTGACTTATGAGGTTTTGGTACATGTGGGACACTTTAAAAAAACAAAAAAATGACCACAATCTGTCAATTAACATAGTTTTCAATATAATATTGCATAATATTTAATAAAGTATTGACAGCTTTTAAAAAGTTCAACTGTTTGTAGACACTTAAAAGCCTACAATAATCACTGACTCCAGACATAAGCAGTACTATGCTGCTGCCCCTTTAAAGTCAAGTACAGCTTTACTTAGTCAGCGTAGACAATATTGCGGATTTTGTCAATATTCTAATATGAATATGTCAATATTCTCCCCCCTTACGTCTTTATTTCTTTTTATTTTATGCTTTTCACATGATACCAAAACAGCGTCTTTTTTCTTCGCTAATTTGATGTCATGTACACAATAAAAGAGATGCGCCCATGCGCATGGCTAGTCCCCAAGGGACCCAAGACGCCCAAATAGACCTCTATTTTTTGTCATCCACAATCTCGGCGAGCTGTGCGTAGCGTAACCGTATTACAGGCCTGGGATCCTGGTTATTGTCCTCCCCATTAATGCGCGGGTTGGGATAACCTTGCAAGAGTGTTGTACAGCATATTCGCTCGGAAATATGGGTGCTTGGGGCCTTTGGGTTCTTTACAGCCTTCCGTAAAAGCCTTGTGCTGCCATACCGATTGGGTAATCCGTATGTATGGTTTCCGTTTTGTTCTTCAGACCGGGTTCGATCCCAGGCCAATGGGCTTTTTTTTTAATTCGTTTTTTTTTTCTTTGTGCTGGACCCCCTTAATCCTGATAGGTTTTGCGCAAAAATAATAAAAAAAGTGAGTTTGCAAAATGAGCTTGCTAGATTTATTGATTATATGTATTCAATTTTTTCCTAGGAAGTTAACAAAAAACACAAAGCAAAGAGTTTGAGGAAGTAAACAAGTATGTGAACTTTAATGTTCTATTTGAAGGGGCGCATTTTGTACAGGGAAGAATACATAGAATGCTTAACTGGTGGAGAGGGAAGAGGTAACAGTTTATTGAGCATAATGTCAACAATAGCAGGGGGAAGGGAGGGGCACTCTCTTCATACAATATTGCAGTTGTTACCTATTATTAAATAAGTTTGTAAGATATATTTGTTTATTAAGCAAGGTCTATTTCTGAGACAAGCAAACTCAAGTAAGTCTGTTGAAATAACAGGTGAGTATTAAAAGAAACACATTTATCTGATTAGAAAACTACTGTAGATTCCTTTGCACCAAAATAAGAACCAACTTCATTTTGTTTGTTATTTATGAGGAACGAGATGAGCTCTACAAAGCCATAAAGAAATATGTATTGCTCATCTAAATTATACAAGTAAATGATAATATTAAAAAAGAACTACTGTAAGTAATTAGAGTTGTTTTCATTAAACCGTGAAACAAAGTGTGATAGTTAAACGGTAATAGTTAGTAAAACACAAAAAAGAACAATAGAATCAGATCACAACAAAGTGTAATACGCTAAAGCGTAGTTCACGGGTTAATGAAGGTTTTGACATTTCAACCTCACATCCACATGAAAGTAATGACTAATATCGAGTGCCCTATAGTAAGTGTTTTGCAGTCAAGTTGTTTTCTGTTAGTAGGTAAAAAATTATTATTAATAATAGTAATCATAGCTATGGTCACCACTTACACATATAGAACTTGTAATGAAAAGAAAGAAAATATATATATATGCAGTCAAACAACAGAATTGCATGATAACCTTGAATATACTGAATAAAGGACTGCAAAAAAACATCTTTTGTACTAGTTGCTTGAATTGACCCTTGGCTATTTTTAGCTGAATTCCCCTCTCCCTCTAAAAAAGAAAATAATAATAATAATAGAACAAAACTAAAAAGAAAACAAACACAACAGAGACCCCCACCATCAATTTTGATTTTTTTTTACTTTCCTTTAAAGGGGGAGTGTCATGTTTAAGAGATTTGCAATAGCTCTAGAGCCCTGACACAATGAACTTCAGTGAAATTCTAATACTGACTTATGAGGTTTTGGTACATGTGGGACACTTTAAAAAAACAAAAAAATGACCACAATCTGTCAATTAACATAGTTTTCAATATAATATTGCATAATATTTAATAAAGTATTGACAGCTTTTAAAAAGTTCAACTGTTTGTAGACACTTAAAAGCCTACAATAATCACTGACTCCAGACATGCGCAGTACTATGCTGCTGCCCCTTTAAAGTCAAGTACAGCTTTACTTAGTCAGCGTAGACAATATTGCGGATTTTGTCAATATTCTAATATGAATATGTCAATATTCTCCCCCCTTACGTCTTTATTTCTTTTTATTTTATGCTTTTCACATGATACCAAAACAGCGTCTTTTTTCTTCGCTAATTTGATGTCATGTACACAATAAAAGAGATGCGCCCATGCGCATGGCTAGTCCCCAAGGGACCCAAGACGCCCAAATAGACCTCTTTTTTTTGTCATCCACAATCTCGGCGAGCTGTGCGTGGCGTAACCGTATTACAGGCCTGGGATCCTGGTTATTGTCCTCCCCATTAATGCGCGGGTTGGGATAACCTTGCAAGAGTGTTGTACAGCATATTCGCTCGGAAATATGGGTGCTTGGGGCCTTTGGGTTCTTTACAGCCTTCCGTAAAAGCCTTGTGCTGCCATACCGATTGGGTAATCCGTATGTATGGTTTCCGTTTTGTTCTTCAGACCGGGTTCGATCCCAGGCCAATGGGCTTTTTTTTTATTCGTTTTCTTTCTTTGCGCTTGACCCCCCTAATCCTGATTGGTTTTGCGCAAAAATAATAAAAAAAAGTGAGTTTGCAAAATAAGCTTGATTATATGTATTCAATTTGTTCCTAGGAAGTTAACAAAAAACACAAAGCAAAGAGTTTGAGGAAGTAAACAAGTATGTGAACTTTAATGTTCTATTTGAAGGGGCGCATTTTGTACAGGGAAGCATACATAGAATGCTTAACTGGTGGAGAGGGAAGAGGTAACAGTTTATTGAGCATAATGTCAACAATAGCAGGGGGAAGGGAGGGGCACTCTCTTCATACAATATTGCAGTTGTTACCTATTATTAAATAAGTTTGTAAGATATATTTGTTTATTAAGCAAGGTCTATTTCTGAGACAAGCAAACTCAAGTAAGGCTGTTGAAATAACAGGTGAGTGTTAAAAGAAAAACATTTATCTGATTAGAAAACTACTGTAGATTCCTTTGCACCAAAATAAGAACAAACTTCATTTTGTTTGTTATTTATGAGGAACGAGATGAGCTCTACAAAGCCATAAAGAAATATGTATTGCTCATCTAAATTATACAAGTAAATGATAATATTAAAAAAGAACTACTGTAAGTAATTAGAGTTGTTTTCATTAAACCGTGAAACAAAGTGTGATAGTTAAACGGTAATAGTTAGTAAAACACAAAAAAGAACAATAGAATCAGATCACAACAAAGTGTAATACGCTAAAGCGTAGTTCACGGGTTAATGAAGGTTTTGACATTTCAACCTTACATCCACATGAAAGTAATGCCTAATATCGAGTGCCCTACAGTAAGTGTTTTGCAGTCAAGTTGTTTTCTGTTAGTAGGTAAAAAATTATTATTAATAATAGTAATCATAGCTATGGTCACCACTTACACATATAGAACTTGTAATGAAAAGAAAGAAAATATATATATATATATATATGCAGTCAAACAACAGAATTGCTTGATGACCTTGAATATACTGAATAAAGGACTGCAAAAAAACATCTTTTGTACTAGTTGCTTGAATTGACCCTTGGCTATTTTTAGCTGAATTCCCCTCCCCCTCTAAAAAAAAGAAAATAATGATAATAATAATAATAATAATAGAACAAAACTAAAAAGAAAACAAACACAACAGAGACCCCCACCAACAATTTTGATTTTTTTTACTTTCCTTTAAAAGGGGAGTGTCATGGTTAAGAGATTTGCAATACCTCTAGAGCCCTGACACAGTGAACTTCAGTGAAATTCTAATACTGACTTATGAGCTTTTGGTACATGTGGCAGACTTTAAACAAAACAAAAAAAATGACCACAAACTGTCCATTAACATAGTTTTCAATATAATATTGCATATTATTTAATAAGTTATTGACAGCTTTTAAAAAGTTCAACTGTTTGTAGACACTTAAAAGCCTACAATAAACACTGACTCCAGACATGCGCAGTACTATGCTGCTGCCCCTTTAAAGTAAAATACAGCTTTACTTAGTCAGCGTAGACAATATTGCGGATTTTGTCAATATTCTAATATGAATATGTCAATATTCTCCCCCCTTACGTCTTTATTTCTATTTATTTTATGCTTTTCACATGATACCAAAACAGCGTCTTTTTTCTTCGCTAATTTGATGTCATGTACACAATAAAAGAGATGCGCCCGTGCGCATGGCGAGTCCCCAAGGGACCCAAGACGCCCAAATAGACCTCTATTTTTTGTCATCCACAATCTCGGCGAGCTGTGCGTGGCGTAACCGTATTACAGGCCTGGGATCCTGGTTATTGTCCTCCCCATTAATGCGCGGGTTGGGATAACCTTGCAAGAGTGTTGTACAGCATATTCGCTCGGAAATATCGGTGCTTGGGGCCTTTGGGTTCTTTACAGCCTTCCGTAAAAGCCTTGTGCTGCCATACCGATTGGGTAATTCGTATGTATGGTTTCCGTTTTGTTCTTCAGACCGGGTTCGATCCCAGGCCAATGGGCTTTTTTTTTTATTCGTTTTCTTTCTTTGTGCTTGACCCCACTAATCCTGATTGGTTTTGCGCAAAAATAATAAAAAAAGTGAGTTTGCAATATAAGCTTGATTATATGTATTCAATTTGTTCCTAGGAAGTTAACAAAAAACACAAAGCAAAGAGTTTGAGGAAGTAAATAAGTATGTGAACTTTAATGTTCTATTTGAAGGGGCGCATTTTGTACAGGGAAGCATACATAGATTGCTTAACTGGTGGAGAGGGAAGAGGTAACAGTTTATTGAGCATAATGTCAACAATAGCAGGGGGAAGGGAGGGGCACTCTCTTCATACAATATTGTAGTTGTTACCTATTATTAAATAAGTTTGTAAGATATATTTGTTTATTAAGCAAGGTCTATTTCTGAGACAAGCAAACTCAAGTAAGGCTGTTGAAATAACAGGTGAGTGTTAAAAGAAAAACATTTATCTGATTAGAAAACTACTGTAGATTCCTTTGCACCAAAATAAGAACAAACTTCATTTTGTTTGTTATTTATGAGGAACGAGATGAGCTCTACAAAGCCATAAAGAACTATGTATTGCTTATCTAAATTATACAAGTAAATGATAATATTAAAAAAGAACTACTGTAAGTAATTAGAGTTGTTTTCATTAAACCGTGAAACAAAGTGTGATAGTTAAACGGTAATAGTTAGTAAAACACAAAAAAGAACAATAGAATCAGATCACAACAATGTGTAATACGCTAAAGCGTAGTTCACGGGTTAATGAAGGTTTTGACATTTCAACCTTACATCCACATGAAAGTAATGCCTAATATCGAGTGCCCTACAGTAAGTGTTTTGCAGTCAAGTTGTTTTCTGTTAGTAGGTAAAAAATTATTATTAATAATAGTAATCATAGATATGGTCACCACTTACACATATAGAACTTGTAATGAAAAGAAAGAAAAAATATATATGTGCAGTCAAACAACAGAATTGCATGATAACCTTGAATATACTGAATAAAGGACTGCAAAAAAACATCTTTTGTACTAGTTGCTTGAATTGACCCTTGGCTATTTTTAGCTGAATTCCCCTCCCCCTCTAAAAAAAAATAATAATAATAATAATAGAACAAAACTAAAAAGAAAACAAACACAACAGAGACCCCCACCAACAATTTTGATTTTTTTACTTTCCCTTAAAGGGGGAGTGTCATGCTTAAGAGATTTGCAATAGCTCTAGAGCCCTGACACAATGAACTTCAGTGAAATTCTAATACTGACTTATGAGGTTTTGGTACATGTGGGAGACTTTAACAAAAACAACAAAATGACCACAATCTGTCAATTAACATAGTTTTCAATATAATATTGCATAATATTTAATAAAGTATTGACAGCTTTTAAAAAGTTCAACTGTTTGTAGACACTTAAAAGCCTACAATAATCACTGACTCCAGACATGCGCAGTACTATGCTGCTGCCCCTTTAAAGTCAAGTTCAGCTTTACTTAGTCAGCGTAGAAAATATTGCGGATTTTATCAATATTCTAAGATGAATATGTCAATATTCTCCCCCCTTACGTCTTTATTTCTATTTATTTTATGCTTTTCACATGATACCAAAACAGCGTCTTTTTTCTTCGCTAATTTGATGTCATGTACACAATAAAAGAAATTCGCCCGTGCGCATGGCGAGTCCCCAAGGGACCCAAGACGCCCAAATAGACCTCTATTTTTTGTCATCCACAATCTCTGCGAGCTGTGCGTGGCGTAACCGTATTACAGGCCTGGGATCCTGGTTATTGTCCTCCCCATTAATGCGCGGGTTGGGATAACCTTGCAAAAGTGTTGTACATCATATTCGCTCGGGAATATCGGTGCTTGGGGCCTTCGGGTTCTTTACAGCCTTACGTAAAAGCCTTGTGCTGCCATACCGATTGGGTAATCCGTATGTATGGTTTCCGTTTTGTTCTTCAGACCGGGTTCGATCCCAGGCCAATGGGCTTTTTTTTATAATTCGTTGTTTTTTCTTTGTGCTTGACCCCCCTAATCCTGATTGGTTTTGCGCAAAAATAATAAAAAAAAGTGAGTTTGCAAAATAAGCTAGCTGGATTTATTGATTATATGTATTCAATTTGTTCCTAGGAAGTTAACAAAAAACACAAAGCAAAGAGTTTGAGGAAGTAAACAAGTATGTGAACTTTAATGTTCTATTTGAAGGGGCGCATTTTGTACAGGGAAGCATACATAGAATGCTTAACTGGTGGAGAGGGGAGAGGTAACAGTTTATTGAGCATAATGTCAACAATAGCAGGGGGAAGGGAGGGGCACTCTCTTTATACAATATTGCAGTTGTAACCTATTATGAAATAAGTTTGTAACATGTCTTTGTTTAATAAGCAAGGTCTATTTCTGAGACAAGCAAACTCAAGTAAGGCTGTTGAAATAACAGGTGAGTGTTAAAAAAAAACATTTATCTGATTAGAAAACTACTGTAGATTCCTTTGCACCAAAATAAGAACAAACTTCATTTTGTTTGTTATTTATGAGAAACGAGATGAGCTCTACAAAGCCATAAAGAAATATGTATTGCTCATCTAAATTATACAAGTAAATGATAATATTAAAAAAGAATTACTGTAAGTAATTAGAGTGGTTTTCATTAACCCGTGAAACAAAGTGTGATAGTTAAACGGTAATAGTTAGTAAAACACAAAAAAGAACAATAGAATCAGATCACAACAAAGTGTAATACGCTAAAGCGTAGTTCACGGGTTAATGAAGGTTTTGACATTTCAACCTTACATCCACATGAAAGTAATGCCTAATATCGAGTGCCCTACAGTAAGTGTTTTGCAGTCAAGTTGTTTTCTTTTAGTAGGTAAAAAATTATTCTAAATAATAGTAATCATAGCTATGGTCACCACTTACACATATAGAACTTGTAATGAAAAGAAAGAAAAAAATATATATATATGCAGTCAAACAACAGAATTGCATGATAACCTTGAATATATTGAATAAAGGACTGCAAAAAAACATCTTTTGTACTAGTTGCTTGAATTGACCCTTGGCTATTTTTAGCTGAATTCCCCTCCCCCTCTAAAAAAGAAAATAATAATAATAATAATAGAACAAAACTAAAAAGAAAACAAACACAACAGAGACGTCCACCAACAATTTTGATTTTTTTTTTCTTTCCTTTAAAAGGGGAGTGTCATGGTTAAGAGATTTGAAATAGCTCTAGAGCCCTGACACAATGAACTTCAGTGAAATTCTAATACTGACTTATGAGCTTTTGGTATATGTGGGAGACTTTAAACAAAACAAAAAAAAAATGACCACAAACTGTCAATTAACATAGTTTTCAATATAATATTGCATATTATTTAATAAGGTATTCACAGCTTTTAAAAAGTTCAACTGTTTGTAGACACTTAAAAGCCTACAATAAACACTGACTCCAGACATGCGCAGTACTATGCTGCTGCCCCTTTAAAGTAAAATACAGCTTTACTTAGTCAGCGTAGACAAAATTGCGGATTTTGTCAATATTCTAATAAGAAGATGTCAATATTCTCCCCCCTTACGTCTTTATTTCTATTTATTTTATGCTTTTCACATGATACCAAAACAGCGTCTTTTTTCTTCGCTAATTTGATGTCATGTACACAATAAAAGAGATGCGCCCGTGCGCATGGCGAATCCCCAAGGGACCCAAGACGCCCAAATAGACCTCTATTTTTCGTCATCCACAATCTCGGCGAGCTGTGCGTGGCGTAACCGTATTACAGGCCTGGGATCATGGTTATTGTCCTCCCCATTAATGCGCGGGTTGGGATAACCTTGCAAGAGTGTTGTACAGCATATTCGCTCGGATATATCGGTGCTTGGGGCCTTCGGGTTCTTTACAGCATTCCGTAAAAGCCTTGTGCTGCCATACCGATTGGGTAATCCGTATGTATGGTTTCCGTTTTGTTCCTCAGACCGGGTTCGATCCCAGGCCAATGGGCTTTTTTTTTTATTCGTTTTCTTTCTTTGTGCTTGACCCCCCTAATCCTGATTGGTTTTGCGCAAAAATAATAAAAAAAGTGAGTTTGCAAAATAAGCTAGCTGGATTTATTGATTATATGTATTCAATTTGTTCCTAGGAAGTTAACAAAAAACACAAAGCAAAGAGTTTGAGGAAGTAAACAAGTATGTGAACTTTAATGTTCTATTTGAAGGGGCGCATTTTGTACAGGGAAGCATACATAGAATGCTTAACTGGTGGAGAGGGGAGAGGTAACAGTTTATTGAGCATAATGTCAACAATAGCAGGGGGAAGGGAGGGGCACTCTCTTTATACAATATTGCAGTTGTAACCTATTATTAAATAAGTTTGTAACATGTCTTTGTTCAATAAGCAAGGTCTATTTCTGAGACAAGCAAACTCAAATAAGGCTGTTAAAATAACAGGTGAGTGTTAAAAAAAAACATTTATCTGATTAGAAAACTACTGTAGATTCCTTTGCACCAAAAAAAGAACAAACTTCATTTTGTTTGTTATTTATGAGAAACGAGATGAGATCTACAAAGCCATAAAGAAATATGTATTGCTCATCTAAATTATTAAAGTAAATGATAATATTAAAAAAGAACTACTGTAAGTAATTAGAGTGGTTTTCATTAACCCGTGAAACAAAGTGTGATAGTTAAACGGTAATAGTTAGTAAAACACAAAAAAGAACAATAGAATCAGATCACAACAAAGTGTAATACGCTAAAGCGTAGTTCACGGGTTAATGAAGGTTTTGACATTTCAACCTTACATCCACATGAAAGTAATGCCTAATATCGAGTGCCCTACAGTAAGTGTTTTGCAGTCAAGTTGTTTTCTTTTAGTAGGTAAAAAATTATTCTAAATAATAGTAATCATAGCTATGGTCACCACTTACACATATAGAACTTGTAATGAAAAGAAAGAAAAAAATATATATATGCAGTCAAACAACAGAATTGCATGATAACCTTGAATATATTGAATAAAGGACTGCAAAAAAACATCTTTTGTACTAGTTGCTTGAATTGACCCTTGGCTATTTTTAGCTGAATTCCCCTCCCCCTCTAAAAAAGAAAATAATAATAATAATAATAGAACAAAACTAAAAAGAAAACAAACACAACAGAGACGTCCACCAACAATTTTGATTTTTTTTTTCTTTCCTTTAAAAGGGGAGTGTCATGGTTAAGAGATTTGAAATAGCTCTAGAACCCTGACACAATGAACTTCAGTGAAATTCTAATACTGACTTATGAGCTTTTGGTATATGTGGGAGACTTTAAACAAAACAAAAAAAAATGACCACAAACTGTCAATTAACATAGTTTTCAATATAATATTGCATATTATTTAATAAGGTATTCACAGCTTTTAAAAAGTTCAACTGTTTGTAGACACTTAAAAGCCTACAATAAACACTGATTCCAGACATGCGCAGTACTATGCTGCTGCCCCTTTAAAGTAAAATACAGCTTTACTTAGTCAGCGTAGACAAAATTGCGGATTTTGTCAATATTCTAATAAGAAGATGTCAATATTCTCCCCCCTTACGTCTTTATTTCTATTTATTTTATGCTTTTCACATGATACCAAAACAGCGTCTTTTTTCTTCGCTAATTTGATGTCATGTACACAATAAAAGAGATGCGCCCGTGCGCATGGCGAATCCCCAAGGGACCCAAGACGCCCAAATAGACCTCTATTTTTCGTCATCCACAATCTCGGCGAGCTGTGCGTGGCGTAACCGTATTACAGGCCTGGGATCCTGGTTATTGTCCTCCCCATTAATGCGCGGGTTGGGATAACCTTGCAAGAGTGTTGTACAGCATATTCGCTCGGAAATATCGGTGCTTGGGGCCTTCGGGTTCTTTACAGCCTTCCGTAAAAGCCTTGTGCTGCCATACCGATTGGGTAATCCGTATGTATGGTTTCCGTTTTGTTCTTCAGACCGGGTTCGATCCCAGGCCAATGGGCTTTTTTTTTTATTCGTTTTCTTTCTTTGTGCTTGACCCCCCTAATCCTGATTGGTTTTGCGCAAAAATAATAAAAAAAGTGAGTTTGCAAAATAAGCTAGCTGGATTTATTGATTATATGTATTCAATTTGTTCCTAGGAAGTTAACAAAAAACACAAAGCAAAGAGTTTGAGGAAGTAAACAAGTATGTGAACTTTAATGTTCTATTTGAAGGGGCGCATTTTGTACAGGGAAGCATACATAGAATGCTTAACTGGTGGAGAGGGGAGAGGTAACAGTTTATTGAGCATAATGTCAACAATAGCAGGGGGAAGGGAGGGGCACTCTCTTTATACAATATTGCAGTTGTAACCTATTATTAAATAAGTTTGTAACATGTCTTTGTTTAATAAGCAAGGTCTATTTCTGAGACAAGCAAACTCAAATAAGGCTGTTGAAATAACAGGTGAGTGTTAAAAAAAAAACATTTATCTGATTAGAAAACTACTGTAGATTCCTTTGCACCAAAAAAAGAACAAACTTCATTTTGTTTGTTATTTATGAGAAACGAGATGAGCTCTACAAAGCCATAAAGAAATATGTATTGCTCATCTAAATTATACAAGTAAATGATAATATTAAAAAAGAACTACTGTAAGTAATTAGAGTGGTTTTCATTAACCCGTGAAACAAAGTGTGATAGTTAAACGGTAATAGTTAGTAAAACACAAAAAAAGAACAATAGAATCAGATCACAGCAAAGTGTAATACGCTAAAGCGTAGTTCACGGGTTAATGAAGGTTTTGACATTTCAACCTTACATCCACATGAAAGTAATGCCTAATATCGAGTGCCCTACAGTAAGTGTTTTGCAGTCAAGTTGTTTTCTTTTAGTAGGTAAAAAATTATTCTAAATAATAGTAATCATAGCTATGGTCACCACTTACACATATAGAACTTGTAATGAAAAGAAAGAAAAAAAATATATATATGCAGTCAAACAACAGAATTGCATGATAACCTTGAATATATTGAATAAAGGACTGTAAAAAGACATCTTTTGTACTAGTTGCTTGAATTGTACCTTGGCTATTTTTAGCTGAATTCCCCTCCCCCTCTAAAAAAGAAAATAATAATAATAATAGAACAAAACTAAAAATAAAACAAAGGGGGAGTGTCATGTTTAAGAGAATTGCAATAGCTCTAGAGCCCTGACACAATGAACTTCAGTGAAATTCTGATACTGACTTATGAGCTTTTGGTACATGTGGGAGTATTTAAACAAAACAAAAAAAAATGACCACAAACTGTCAATTAACATAGTTTTCAATATAATATTGCATATTATTTAATAAGGTATTGACAGCTTTTAAAAAGTTCAACTGTTTGTTGACACTTAAAAGCCTACAATAAACACTGACTCCAGACATGCGCAGTACTATGCTGCTGCCCCTTTAAAGTAAAATACAACTTTACTTAGTCAGCGTAGACAAAATTGCGGATTTTGTCAATATTCTAATATGAAGATGTCAATATTCTCCCCCCTTACGTCTTTATTTCTATTTATTTTATGATTTTCACATGATACCAAAACAACGTCTCTTTTCTTCGCTAATTTGATGTCATGTACACAATAAAAGAGATGCGCCCGTGCGCATGGCGAGTCCCCAAGGGACCCAAGACGCCCAAATAGACCTCTATTTTTTGTCATCCACAATCTCGGCGAGCTGTGCGTGGCGTAACCGTATTACAGGCCTGGGATCCTGGTTATTGTCCTCCCCATTAATGCGCGGGTTGGGATAACCTTGCAAGAATGTTGTACAGCATATTCGCTCGGAAATATCGGTGCTTGGGGCCTTCGGGTTCTTTACAGCCTTCCGAAAAAGCCTTGTGCTGCCATACCGATTGGGTAATCCGTATGTATGGTTTCCGTTTTGTGCTTCAGACCGGGTTCGATCCCAGGCCATTGGGCTTTTTTTTAATTCGTTTTTTTTTCTTTGTGCTTGACCCCCCTAATCCTGATTGGTTTTGCGCAAAAATAATAAAAAAAAGTGAGTTTGCAAAATAAGCTTGATTATATGTATTCAATTTGTTCCTAGGAAGTTAACAAAAAACACAAAGCAAAGAGTTTGAGGAAGTAAACAAGTATGTGAACTTTAATGTTCTATTTGAAGGGGCGCATTTTGTACAGGGAAGCATACATAGAATGCTTAACTGGTGGAGAGGGAAGAGGTAACAGTTTATTGAGCATAATGTCAACAATAGCAGGGGGAAGGGAGGGGCACTCTCTTCATACAGTATTACAGTTGTTACCTATTATTAAATAAGTTTGTAAGATATATTTGTTTATTAAGCAAGGTCTATTTCTGAGACAAGCAAACTCAAGTAAGGCTGTTGAAATAACAGGTGAGTGTTAAAAGAAAAACATTTATCTGATTAGAAAACTACTGTAGATTCCTTTGCACCAAATTAAGAACAAACTTCATTTTGTTTGTTATTTATGAGGAACGAGATGAGCTCTACAAAGCCACAATCTCGGCGAGCTGTGCGTGGCGTAACCGTATTACAGGCCTGGGATCCTGGTTATTGTCCTCCCCATTAATGCGCGGGTTGGGATAACCTTGCAAGAATGTTGTACAGCATATTCGCTCGGAAATATCGGTGCTTGGGGCCTTCGGGTTCTTTACAGCCTTCCGAAAAAGCCTTGTGCTGCCATACCGATTGGGTAATCCGTATGTATGGTTTCCGTTTTGTGCTTCAGACCGGGTTCGATCCCAGGCCATTGGGCTTTTTTTTAATTCGTTTTTTTTTTTTCTTTGTGCTTGACCCCCCTAATCCTGATTGGTTTTGCGCAAAAATAATAAAAAAAAGTGAGTTTGCAAAATAAGCTTGATTATATGTATTCAATTTGTTCCTAGGAAGTTAACAAAAAACACAAAGCAAAGAGTTTGAGGAAGTAAACAAGTATGTGAACTTTAATGTTCTATTTGAAGGGGCGCATTTTGTACAGGGAAGCATACATAGAATGCTTAACTGGTGGAGAGGGAAGAGGTAACAGTTTATTGAGCATAATGTCAACAATAGCAGGGGGAAGGGAGGGGCACTCTCTTCATACAGTATTACAGTTGTTACCTATTATTAAATAAGTTTGTAAGATATATTTGTTTATTAAGCAAGGTCTATTTCTGAGACAAGCAAACTCAAGTAAGGCTGTTGAAATAACAGGTGAGTGTTAAAAGAAAAACATTTATCTGATTAGAAAACTACTGTAGATTCCTTTGCACCAAATTAAGAACAAACTTCATTTTGTTTGTTATTTATGAGGAACGAGATGAGCTCTACAAAGCCATAAAGAAATATGTATTGCTCATCTAAATTATACAAGTAAATGATAATATTAAAAAAGAACTACTGTAAGTAATTAGAGTTGCTTTCATTAAACCGTGAAACAAAGTGTGATAGTTAAACGGTAATAGTTAGTAAAACACAAAAAAGAACAATAGAATCAGATCACAACAAAGTGTAATACGCTAAAGCGTAGTTCAAGGGTTAATGAAGGTTTTGACATTTCAACCTTACATCCACATGAAAGTAATGCCTAATATCAAGTGCCCTACAGTAAGTGTTTTGCAGTCAAGTTGTTTTCTGTTAGTAGGTAAAAAAATATTCTAAATAATAGTAATCATAGCTATGGTCACCACTTACACATATAGAACTTGTAATGAAAAAAAAGAAAATATATATATATATATGCAGTAAAACAACAGAATTGCATGATGACCTTGAATATATTGATTAAAGGACTGCAAAAAAACATCTTTTGTACTAGTTGCTTGAATTGACCCTTGGCTATTTTTAGCTGAATTCCCCTCCCCCTCTAAAAAAGAAAATAATAATAATAATAATAATAATAATAGAACAAAACTAAAAAGAAAACAAACACCCCCACCAACAATTTTGACTTTTTTTACTTTCCTTTTAAAGGGGAGTGTCATGGTTAAGAGATTTGCAATACCTCTAGAGCCCTGACACAGTGAACTTCAGTGAAATTCTAATACTGACTTATGAGCTTTTGGTACATGTGGCAGACTTTAAACAAAACCAAAAAAATGACCACAAACTGTCCATTAACATAGTTTTCAATATAATATTGCATATTACTTAATAAGGTATTGACAGCTTTTAAAAAGTTCAACTGTTTGTAGACACTTAAAAGCCTACAATAAACACTGACTCCAGACATGCGCAGTACTATGCTGCTGCCCCTTTAAAGTAAAATACAGCTTTACTTAGTCAGCGTAGACAATATTGCGGATTTTGTCAATATTCTAATATGAATATGTCAATATTCTCCCCCCTTACGTCTTTATTTCTATTTATTTTATGCTTTTCACATGATACCAAAACAGCGTCTTTTTTCTTCGCTAATTTGATGTCATGTACACAATAAAAGAGATGCGCCCGTGCGCATGGCGAGTCCCCAAGGGACCCAAGACGCCCAAATAGACCTCTATTTTTTGTCATCCACAATCTCGGCGAGCTGTGCGTGGCGTAACCGTATTACAGGCCTGGGATCCTGGTTATTGTCCTACCCATTAATGCGCGGGTTGGGATAACCTTGCAAGAGTGTTGTACAGCATATTCGCTCGGAAATATGGGTGCTTGGGGCCTTTGGGTTCTTTACAGCCTTCAGTAAAAGCCTTGTGCTGCCATACCGATTGGGTAATCCGTATGTATGGTTTCCGTTTTGTTCTTCAGACCGGGTTCGATCCCAGGCCAATGGGCTTTTTTTTATTCGTTTTCTTTCTTTGTGCTGGACCCCCCTAATCCTGATTGGTTTTGCGCAAAAATAATAAAAAAAAGTGAGTTTGCAAAATAAGCTTGATTATATGTATTCAATTTGTTCCTAGGAAGTTAACAAAAAACACAAAGCAAAGAGTTTGAGGAAGTAAACAAGTATGTGAACTTTAATGTTCTATTTGAAGGGGCGCATTTTGTACAGGGAAGCATACATAGAATGCTTAACTGGTGGAGAGGGAAGAGGTAACAGTTTATTGAGCATAATGTCAACAATAGCAGGGGGAAGGGAGGGGCACTCTCTTCATACAGTATTACAGTTGTTACCTATTATTAAATAAGTTTGTAAGATATATTTGTTTATTAAGCAAGGTCTATTTCTGAGACAAGCAAACTCAAGTAAGGCTGTTGAAATAACAGGTGAGTGTTAAAAGAAAAACATTTATCTGATTAGAAAACTACTGTAGATTCCTTTGCACCAAATTAAGAACAAACTTCATTTTGTTTGTTATTTATGAGGAACGAGATGAGCTCTACAAAGCCATAAAGAAATATGTATTGCTCATCTAAATTATACAAGTAAATGATAATATTAAAAAAGAACTACTGTAAGTAATTAGAGTTGTTTTCATTAAACCGTGAAACAAAGTGTGATAGTTAAACTGTAATAGTTAGTAAAACACAAAAAAGAACAATAGAATCAGATCACAACAAAGTGTAATACGCTAAAGCGTAGTTCAAGGGTTAATGAAGGTTTTGACATTTCAACCTTACATCCACATGAAAGTAATGCCTAATATCGAGTGCCCTACAGTAAGTGTTTTGCAGTCAAGTTGTTTTCTGTTAGTAGGTAAAAAAATATTCTAAATAATAGTAATCATAGCTATGGTCACCACTTACACATATAGAACTTGTAATGAAAAGAAAGAAAAAATATATATATATATGCAGTAAAACAACAGAATTGCATGATGACCTTGAATATATTGATTAAAGGACTGCAAAAAAACATCTTTTGTACTAGTTGCTTGAATTGACCCTTGGCTATTTTTAGCTGAATTCCCCTCCCCCTCTAAAAAAGAAAATAATAATAATAATAATAATAATAGAACAAAACTAAAAAGAAAACAAACACCCCCACCAACAATTTTGATTTTTTTACTTTCCTTTTAAAGGGGAGTGTCATGGTTAAGAGATTTGCAATACCTCTAGAGCCCTGACACAGTGAACTTCAGTGAAATTCTAATACTGACTTATGAGCTTTTGGTACATGTGGCAGACTTTAAACAAAACAAAAAAAATGACCACAAACTGTCCATTAACATAGTTTTCAATATAATATTGCATATTATTTAATAAGGTATTGACAGCTTTTAAAAAGTTCAACTGTTTGTAGACACTTAAAAGCCTACAATAAACACTGACTCCAGACATGCGCAGTACTATGCTGCTGCCCCTTTAAAGTAAAATACAGCTTTACTTAGTCAGCGTAGACAATATTGCGGATTTTGTCAATATTCTAATATGAATATGTCAATATTCTCCCCCCTTACGTCTTTATTTCTATTTATTTTATGCTTTTCACATGATACCAAAACAGCGTCTTTTTTCTTCGCTAATTTGATGTCATGTACACAATAAAAGAGATGCGCCCGTGCGCATGGCGAGTCCCCAAGGGACCCAAGACGCCCAAATAGACCTCTATTTTTTGTCATCCACAATCTCGGCGAGCTGTGCGTGGCGTAACCGTATTACAGGCCTGGGATCCTGGTTATTGTCCTCCCCATTAATGCGCGGGTTGGGATAACCTTGCAAGAGTGTTGTACAGCATATTCGTTTGGAAATATGGGTGCTTGGGGCCTTTGGGTTCTTTACAGCCTTCCGTAAAAGCCTTGTGCTGCCATACCGATTGGGTAATCCGTATGTATGGTTTCCGTTTTGTTCTTCAGACCGGGTTCGATCCCAGGCCAATGGGCTTTTTTTTTATTCGTTTTCTTTCTTTGTGCTTGACCCCCCTAATCCTGATTGGTTTTGCGCAAAAATAATAAAAAAAAGTGAGTTTGCAAAATAAGCTTGATTATATGTATTCAATTTGTTCCTAGGAAGTTAACAAAAAACACAAAGCAAAGAGTTTGAGGAAGTAAACAAGTATGTGAACTTTAATGTTCTATTTGAAGGGGCGCATTTTGTACAGGGAAGCATACATAGAATGCTTAACTGGTGGAGAGGGAAGAGGTAACAGTTTATTGAGCATAATGTCAACAATAGCAGGGGGAAGGGAGGGGCACTCTCTTCATACAATATTGCAGTTGTTACCTATTATTAAATAAGTTTGTAAGATATATTTGTTTATTAAGCAAGGTCTATTTCTGAGACAAGCAAACTCAAGTAAGTCTGTTGAAATAACAGGTGAGTGTTAAAAGAAAAACATTTATCTGATTAGAAAACTACTGTAGATTCCTTTGCACCAAAATAAGAACAAACTTCATTTTGTTTGTTATTTATGAGGAACGAGATGAGGTCTACAAAGCCATAAAGAAATATGTATTGCTCATCTAAATTATACAAGTAAATGATAATATTAAAAAAGAACTACTGTAAGTAATTAGAGTTGTTTTCATTAAACCGTGAAACAAAGTGTGATAGTTAAACGGTAATAGTTAGTAAAACACAAAAAAAGAACAATAGAATCAGATCACAACAAAGTGTAATACGCTAAAGCGTAGTTCACGGGTTAATGAAGGTTTTGACATTTCAACCTTACATCCACATGAAAGTAATGCCTAATATCGAGTGCCCTACAGTAAGTGTTTTGCAGTCAAGTTGTTTTCTGTTAGTAGGTAAAAAAATATTATTAATAATAGTAATCATAGCTATGGTCACCACTTACAAATATAGAACTTGTAATGAAAAGAAAGAAAAAATATATATGTGCAGTCAAACAACAGAACTGCATGATAACCTTGAATATACTGAATAAAGGACTGCAAAAAAACATCTTTTGTACTAGTTGCTTGAATTGACCCTTGGCTATTTTTAGCTGAATTCCCCTCCCCCTCTAAAAAAGAAAATAATAATAATAATAATAGAACAAAACTAAAAAGAAAACAAACACAACAGAGACCCCCACCAACAATTTTGATTTTTTTTACTTTCCTTAAAAGGGGGAGTGTCATGTTTAAGAGATTTGCAATAGCTCTAGAGCCCTGACACAATGAACTTCAGTGAAATTCTAATACTGACTTATGAGGTTTTGGTACATGTGGGAGACTTTAAAAAAACAAAAAAATGACCACAATCTGTCAATTAACATAGTTTTCAATATAATATTGCATAATATTTAATAAAGTATTGACAGCTTTTAAAAAGTTCAACTGTTTGTAGACACTTAAAAGCCTACAATAATCACTGACTCCAGACATGCGCAGTACTATGCTGCTGCCCCTTTAAAGTCAAGTACAGCTTTACTTAGTCAGCGTAGACAATATTGCGGATTTTGTCAATATTCTAATATGAATATGTCAATATTCTCCCCCCTTACGTCTTTATTTCTATTTATTTTATGCTTTTCACATGATACCAAAACAGCGTCTTTTTTCTTCGCTAATTTGATGTCATGTACACAATAAAAGAGATTCGCCCGTGCGCATGGCGAGTCCCCAAGGGACCCAAGACGCCCAAATAGACCTCTATTTGTTGTCATCCACAATCTCGGCGAGCTGTGCGTGGCGTAACCGTATTACAGGCCTGGGATCCTGGTTATTGTCCTCCCCATTAATGCGCGGGTTGGGATAACCTTGCAAGAGTGTTGTACAGCATATTCGCTCGGAAATATGGGTGCTTGGGGCCTTCGGGTTCTTTACAGCCTTACGTAAAAGCCTTGTGCTGCCATACCGATTGGGTAATCCGTATGTATGGTTTCCATTTTGTTCTTCAGACCGGGTTCGATCCCAGGCCAATGGGCTTTTTTTTTATAATTCGTTGTTTTTTCTTTGTGCTGGACCCCCTTTATCCTGATAGGTTTTGCGCAAAAATAATAAAAAAAGTGAGTTTGCAAAATAAGCTTGCTAGATTTATTGATTATATGTATTCAATTTGTTCCTAGGAAGTTAACAAAAAAACACAAAGCAAATAGTTTGAGGAAGTAAACAAGTATGTGAACTTTAATGTTCTATTTGAAGTGGCGAATTTTGTACAGGGAAGCATACATAGAATGCTTAACTGGTGGAGAGGGAAGAGGTAAAAGTTTATTGAGCATAATTTCAACAATAGCAGGGGGAAGAGAGGGGCACTCTCTTCATACAATATTGCAGTTGTTACCTATTATTGAATAAGTTTGTAAGATATATTTGTTTATTAAGCAAGGTCTATTTCTGAGACAAGCAAACTCAAGTAAGGCTGTTGAAATAACAGGTGAGTGTTTAAAAAAAAAAAAACAATTATCTGATTAGAAAACTAATGTAGATTCCTTTGCACCAAATAAGAACAAACTTCATTTTGTTTGTTATTTATGAGGAACGAGATGAGCTCTACAAGGCCAAGAAGAAATATGTATTGCTCATCTAAATTATACAAGTAAATAATAATATTAAAAAAGAATTACTGTAAGTAATTAGAGTGGTTTTCATTAACCCGTGAAACAAAGTGTGATAGTTAAACGGTAATAGTTAGTAAAACACAAAAAAGAACAATAGAATCAGATCACAACAAAGTGTAATACGCTAAAGCGTAGTTCACGGGTTAATGAAGGTTTTGACATTTCAACCTTACTTCCACATGGAAGTAATGCCTAATATCGAGTGCCCTACAGTAAGTGTTTTGCAATCAAGTTGTTTTCTGTTAGTAGGTAAAATATTATTCTAAATAATAGTAATCATAGCTATGGTCACCACTTACACATATAGAACTGGTAATGAAAAGAAAGAAAATATATATATATATATGCAGTCAAACAACAGAATTGAATGATAATCTTGAATATATTGAATAAAGGACTGCAAAAGACATCTTTTGTACTAGTTGCTTGAATTGACCCTTGGCTATTTTTAGCTGAATTCCCCTCCCCCTCCAAAAAAGAAAATAATAATAATAGAACAAAACTAAAAAGAAAACAAACACAACAGAGACCTCCACCAACAATTTTGATTTTTTTTTACTTTCCTTTAAAAGGGGAGTGTCATGGTTAAGAGATTTGAAATAGCTCTAGAGCCCTGACACACTGAACTTCAGTGAAATTCTAATACTGACTTATGAGCTTTTGGTACATGTGGAAGACTATAAACAAAACAAAAAAAATTACCACAAACTGTCAATTAACATAGTTTTCAATATAATATTGCATATTATTTAATAAGGTATTCACAGCTTTTAAAAAGTTCTACTGTTTGTAGACACTTAAAAACCTAAAATAAACACTGACTCCAGACATGCGCAGTACTATGCTGCTGCTCCTTTTAAGTAAAATACAGCTTTACTTAGTCAGCGTAGACAATATTGCGGATTTTGTCAATATTCTAATATGAATATGTCAATATTCTCCCCCCTTACGTCTTTATTTCTATTTATTTTATGCTTTTTACATGATACCAAAACAGCGTCTTTTTTCTTCGCTAATTTGATGTCATGTACACAATAAAAGAGATGCGCCCGTGCGCATGGCGAATCCCCAAGGGACCCAAGACGCCCAAATAGACCTCTATTTTTTGTCATCCACAATCTCGGCGAGCTGTGCGTGGCGTAACCGTATTACAGGCCTGGGATCCTGGTTATTGTCCTCCCCATTAATGCGCGGGTTGGGATAACCTTGCAAGAGTGTTGTACAGCATATTTGCTCGGAAATATCGGTGCTTGGGGCCTTTGGGTTCTTTACAGCCTTCAGTAAAAGCCTTGTGCTGCCATACCGATTGGGTAATCCGTATGTATGGTTTCCGTTTTGTTCTTCAGACCGGGTTCGATCCCAGGCCAATGGGCTTTTTTTTATTCGTTTTCTTTCTTTGTGCTGGACCCCCCTAATCCTGATTGGTTTTGCGCAAAAATAATAAAAAAAAGTGAGTTTGCAAAATAAGCTTGATTATATGTATTCAATTTGTTCCTAGGAAGTTAACAAAAAACACAAAGCAAAGAGTTTGAGGAAGTAAACAAGTATGTGAACTTTAATGTTCTATTTGAAGGGGCGCATTTTGTACAGGGAAGCATACATAGAATGCTTAACTGGTGGAGAGGGAAGAGGTAACAGTTTATTGAGCATAATGTCAACAATAGCAGGGGGAAGGGAGGGGCACTCTCTTCATACAGTATTACAGTTGTTACCTATTATTAAATAAGTTTGTAAGATATATTTGTTTATTAAGCAAGGTCTATTTCTGAGACAAGCAAACTCAAGTAAGGCTGTTGAAATAACAGGTGAGTGTTAAAAGAAAAACATTTATCTGATTAGAAAACTACTGTAGATTCCTTTGCACCAAATTAAGAACAAACTTCATTTTGTTTGTTATTTATGAGGAACGAGATGAGCTCTACAAAGCCATAAAGAAATATGTATTGCTCATCTAAATTATACAAGTAAATGATAATATTAAAAAAGAACTACTGTAAGTAATTAGAGTTGTTTTCATTAAACCGTGAAACAAAGTGTGATAGTTAAACTGTAATAGTTAGTAAAACACAAAAAAGAACAATAGAATCAGATCACAACAAAGTGTAATACGCTAAAGCGTAGTTCAAGGGTTAATGAAGGTTTTGACATTTCAACCTTACATCCACATGAAAGTAATGCCTAATATCGAGTGCCCTACAGTAAGTGTTTTGCAGTCAAGTTGTTTTCTGTTAGTAGGTAAAAAAATATTCTAAATAATAGTAATCATAGCTATGGTCACCACTTACACATATAGAACTTGTAATGAAAAGAAAGAAAAAATATATATATATATGCAGTAAAACAACAGAATTGCATGATGACCTTGAATATATTGATTAAAGGACTGCAAAAAAACATCTTTTGTACTAGTTGCTTGAATTGACCCTTGGCTATTTTTAGCTGAATTCCCCTCCCCCTCTAAAAAAGAAAATAATAATAATAATAATAATAATAATAATAATAGAACAAAACTAAAAAGAAAACAAACACCCCCACCAACAATTTTGATTTTTTTACTTTCCTTTTAAAGGGGAGTGTCATGGTTAAGAGATTTGCAATACCTCTAGAGCCCTGACACAGTGAACTTCAGTGAAATTCTAATACTGACTTATGAGCTTTTGGTACATGTGGCAGACTTTAAACAAAACAAAAAAAATGACCACAAACTGTCCATTAACATAGTTTTCAATATAATATTGCATATTATTTAATAAGGTATTGACAGCTTTTAAAAAGTTCAACTGTTTGTAGACACTTAAAAGCCTACAATAAACACTGACTCCAGACATGCGCAGTACTATGCTGCTGCCCCTTTAAAGTAAAATACAGCTTTACTTAGTCAGCGTAGACAATATTGCGGATTTTGTCAATATTCTAATATGAATATGTCAATATTCTCCCCCCTTACGTCTTTATTTCTATTTATTTTATGCTTTTCACATGATACCAAAACAGCGTCTTTTTTCTTCGCTAATTTGATGTCATGTACACAATAAAAGAGATGCGCCCGTGCGCATGGCGAGTCCCCAAGGGACCCAAGACGCCCAAATAGACCTCTATTTTTTGTCATCCACAATCTCGGCGAGCTGTGCGTGGCGTAACCGTATTACAGGCCTGGGATCCTGGTTATTGTCCTCCCCATTAATGCGCGGGTTGGGATAACCTTGCAAGAGTGTTGTACAGCATATTCGTTTGGAAATATGGGTGCTTGGGGCCTTTGGGTTCTTTACAGCCTTCCGTAAAAGCCTTGTGCTGCCATACCGATTGGGTAATCCGTATGTATGGTTTCCGTTTTGTTCTTCAGACCGGGTTCGATCCCAGGCCAATGGGCTTTTTTTTTATTCGTTTTCTTTCTTTGTGCTTGACCCCCCTAATCCTGATTGGTTTTGCGCAAAAATAATAAAAAAAAGTGAGTTTGCAAAATAAGCTTGATTATATGTATTCAATTTGTTCCTAGGAAGTTAACAAAAAACACAAAGCAAAGAGTTTGAGGAAGTAAACAAGTATGTGAACTTTAATGTTCTATTTGAAGGGGCGCATTTTGTACAGGGAAGCATACATAGAATGCTTAACTGGTGGAGAGGGAAGAGGTAACAGTTTATTGAGCATAATGTCAACAATAGCAGGGGGAAGGGAGGGGCACTCTCTTCATACAATATTGCAGTTGTTACCTATTATTAAATAAGTTTGTAAGATATATTTGTTTATTAAGCAAGGTCTATTTCTGAGACAAGCAAACTCAAGTAAGTCTGTTGAAATAACAGGTGAGTGTTAAAAGAAAAACATTTATCTGATTAGAAAACTACTGTAGATTCCTTTGCACCAAAATAAGAACAAACTTCATTTTGTTTGTTATTTATGAGGAACGAGATGAGGTCTACAAAGCCATAAAGAAATATGTATTGCTCATCTAAATTATACAAGTAAATGATAATATTAAAAAAGAACTACTGTAAGTAATTAGAGTTGTTTTCATTAAACCGTGAAACAAAGTGTGATAGTTAAACGGTAATAGTTAGTAAAACACAAAAAAAGAACAATAGAATCAGATCACAACAAAGTGTAATACGCTAAAGCGTAGTTCACGGGTTAATGAAGGTTTTG
The DNA here is from genome assembly GCF_932526225.1 of Nematostella vectensis. Taxonomy (NCBI): domain Eukaryota; kingdom Metazoa; phylum Cnidaria; class Anthozoa; order Actiniaria; family Edwardsiidae; genus Nematostella; species Nematostella vectensis. The sequence continues at coordinate 610,331 of NC_064043.1, read as the reverse complement.
ACATTTCAACCTTACATCCACATGAAAGTAATGCCTAATATCGAGTGCCCTACAGTAAGTGTTTTGCAGTCAAGTTGTTTTCTGTTAGTAGGTAAAAAAATATTATTAATAATAGTAATCATAGCTATGGTCACCACTTACAAATATAGAACTTGTAATGAAAAGAAAGAAAAAATATATATGTGCAGTCAAACAACAGAACTGCATGATAACCTTGAATATACTGAATAAAGGACTGCAAAAAAACATCTTTTGTACTAGTTGCTTGAATTGACCCTTGGCTATTTTTAGCTGAATTCCCCTCCCCCTCTAAAAAAGAAAATAATAATAATAATAATAGAACAAAACTAAAAAGAAAACAAACACAACAGAGACCCCCACCAACAATTTTGATTTTTTTTACTTTCCTTAAAAGGGGGAGTGTCATGTTTAAGAGATTTGCAATAGCTCTAGAGCCCTGACACAATGAACTTCAGTGAAATTCTAATACTGACTTATGAGGTTTTGGTACATGTGGGAGACTTTAAAAAAACAAAAAAATGACCACAATCTGTCAATTAACATAGTTTTCAATATAATATTGCATAATATTTAATAAAGTATTGACAGCTTTTAAAAAGTTCAACTGTTTGTAGACACTTAAAAGCCTACAATAATCACTGACTCCAGACATGCGCAGTACTATGCTGCTGCCCCTTTAAAGTCAAGTACAGCTTTACTTAGTCAGCGTAGACAATATTGCGGATTTTGTCAATATTCTAATATGAATATGTCAATATTCTCCCCCCTTACGTCTTTATTTCTATTTATTTTATGCTTTTCACATGATACCAAAACAGCGTCTTTTTTCTTCGCTAATTTGATGTCATGTACACAATAAAAGAGATTCGCCCGTGCGCATGGCGAGTCCCCAAGGGACCCAAGACGCCCAAATAGACCTCTATTTGTTGTCATCCACAATCTCGGCGAGCTGTGCGTGGCGTAACCGTATTACAGGCCTGGGATCCTGGTTATTGTCCTCCCCATTAATGCGCGGGTTGGGATAACCTTGCAAGAGTGTTGTACAGCATATTCGCTCGGAAATATCGGTGCTTGGGGCCTTCGGGTTCTTTACAGCCTTACGTAAAAGCCTTGTGCTGCCATACCGATTGGGTAATCCGTATGTATGGTTTCCATTTTGTTCTTCAGACCGGGTTCGATCCCAGGCCAATGGGCTTTTTTTTTATAATTCGTTGTTTTTTCTTTGTGCTGGACCCCCTTTATCCTGATAGGTTTTGCGCAAAAATAATAAAAAAAGTGAGTTTGCAAAATAAGCTTGCTAGATTTATTGATTATATGTATTCAATTTGTTCCTAGGAAGTTAACAAAAAAACACAAAGCAAATAGTTTGAGGAAGTAAACAAGTATGTGAACTTTAATGTTCTATTTGAAGTGGCGAATTTTGTACAGGGAAGCATACATAGAATGCTTAACTGGTGGAGAGGGAAGAGGTAAAAGTTTATTGAGCATAATTTCAACAATAGCAGGGGGAAGAGAGGGGCACTCTCTTCATACAATATTGCAGTTGTTACCTATTATTGAATAAGTTTGTAAGATATATTTGTTTATTAAGCAAGGTCTATTTCTGAGACAAGCAAACTCAAGTAAGGCTGTTGAAATAACAGGTGAGTGTTTAAAAAAAAAAAAACAATTATCTGATTAGAAAACTAATGTAGATTCCTTTGCACCAAATAAGAACAAACTTCATTTTGTTTGTTATTTATGAGGAACGAGATGAGCTCTACAAGGCCAAGAAGAAATATGTATTGCTCATCTAAATTATACAAGTAAATAATAATATTAAAAAAGAATTACTGTAAGTAATTAGAGTGGTTTTCATTAACCCGTGAAACAAAGTGTGATAGTTAAACGGTAATAGTTAGTAAAACACAAAAAAGAACAATAGAATCAGATCACAACAAAGTGTAATACGCTAAAGCGTAGTTCACGGGTTAATGAAGGTTTTGACATTTCAACCTTACTTCCACATGGAAGTAATGCCTAATATCGAGTGCCCTACAGTAAGTGTTTTGCAATCAAGTTGTTTTCTGTTAGTAGGTAAAATATTATTCTAAATAATAGTAATCATAGCTATGGTCACCACTTACACATATAGAACTGGTAATGAAAAGAAAGAAAATATATATATATATATGCAGTCAAACAACAGAATTGAATGATAATCTTGAATATATTGAATAAAGGACTGCAAAAGACATCTTTTGTACTAGTTGCTTGAATTGACCCTTGGCTATTTTTAGCTGAATTCCCCTCCCCCTCCAAAAAAGAAAATAATAATAATAGAACAAAACTAAAAAGAAAACAAACACAACAGAGACCTCCACCAACAATTTTGATTTTTTTTTACTTTCCTTTAAAAGGGGAGTGTCATGGTTAAGAGATTTGAAATAGCTCTAGAGCCCTGACACACTGAACTTCAGTGAAATTCTAATACTGACTTATGAGCTTTTGGTACATGTGGAAGACTATAAACAAAACAAAAAAAAATTACCACAAACTGTCAATTAACATAGTTTTCAATATAATATTGCATATTATTTAATAAGGTATTCACAGCTTTTAAAAAGTTCTACTGTTTGTAGACACTTAAAAACCTAAAATAAACACTGACTCCAGACATGCGCAGTACTATGCTGCTGCTCCTTTTAAGTAAAATACAGCTTTACTTAGTCAGCGTAGACAATATTGCGGATTTTGTCAATATTCTAATATGAATATGTCAATATTCTCCCCCCTTACGTCTTTATTTCTATTTATTTTATGCTTTTTACATGATACCAAAACAGCGTCTTTTTTCTTCGCTAATTTGATGTCATGTACACAATAAAAGAGATGCGCCCGTGCGCATGGCGAATCCCCAAGGGACCCAAGACGCCCAAATAGACCTCTATTTTTTGTCATCCACAATCTCGGCGAGCTGTGCGTGGCGTAACCGTATTACAGGCCTGGGATCCTGGTTATTGTCCTCCCCATTAATGCGCGGGTTGGGATAACCTTGCAAGAGTGTTGTACAGCATATTTGCTCGGAAATATCGGTGCTTGGGGCCTTCGGGTTCTTTACAGCCTTCCGTAAAAGCCTTGTGCTGCCATACCGATTGGGTAATCCGTATGTATGGTTTCCGTTTTGTTCTTCAGACCGGGTTCGATCCCAGGCCAATGGCCTTTTTTTTATTCGTTTTCTTTCTTTGTGCTTGACCCCCCTAATCCTGATTGGTTTTGCGCAAAAATAATAAAAAAAAGTGAGTTTGCAAAATAAGCTAGCTGGATGTATTGATTATATGTATTCAATTTGTTCCTAGGAAGTTAACAAAAAACACAAAGCAAAGAGTTTGAGGAAGTAAACAAGTATGTGAACTTTAATGTTCTATTTGAAGGGGCGCATTTTGTACAGGGAAGCATACATAGAATGCTTAACTGGTGGAGAGGGAAGAGGTAACAGTTTATTGAGCATAATGTCAACAATAGCAGGGGGAAGGGAGTTGCACTCTCTTCATACAGTATTACAGTTGTTACCTATTATTAAATAAGTTTGTAAGATATATTTGTTTATTAAGCAAGGTCTATTTCTGAGACAAGCAAACTCAAGTAAGGCTGTTGAAATAACAGGTGAGTGTTAAAAGAAAAACATTTATCTGATTAGAAAACTACTGTAGATTCCTTTGCACCAAATTAAGAACAAACTTCATTTTGTTTGTTATTTATGAGGAACGAGATGAGCTCTACAAGGCCAAGAAGAAATATGTATTGCTCATCTAAATTATACAAGTAAATGATAATATTAAAAATGAATTACTGTAAGTAATTAGAGTTGTTTTCATTAAACCGTGAAACAAAGTGTGATAGTTAAACGGTAATAGTTAGTAAAACACAAAAAAGAACAATAGAATCAGATCACAACAAAGTGTAATACGCTAAAGCGTAGTTCAAGGGTTAATGAAGGTTTTGACATTTCAACCTTACATCCACATGAAAGTAATGCCTAATATCGAGTGCCCTACAGTAAGTGTTTTGCAGTCAAGTTGTTTTCTTTTAGTAGGTAAAAAAATATTCTAAATAATAGTAATCATAGCTATGGTCACCACTTACACATATAGAACTTGTAATGAAAAGAAAGAAAAAATATATATATATATATGCAGTAAAACAACAGAATTGCATGATGATCTTGAATATATTGATTAAAGGACTGCAAAAAAACATCTTTTGTACTAGTTGCTTGAATTGACCCTTGGCTATTTTTAGCTGAATTCCCCTCCCCCTCTAAAAAAGAAAATAATAATAATAATAATAATAATAATAATAATAATAGAACAAAACTAAAAAGAAAACAAACACCCCCACCAACAATTTTGATTTTTTTTACTTTCCTTTTAAAGGGGAGTGTCATGGTTAAGAGATTTGCAATACCTCTAGAGCCCTGACACAGTGAACTTCAATGAAATTCTAATACTGACTTATGAGCTTTTGGTACATGTGGCAGACTTTAAACAAAACCAAAAAAATGACCACAAACTGTCCATTAACATAGTTTTCAATATAATATTGCATATTATTTAATAAGGTATTGACAGCTTTTAAAAAGTTCAACTGTTTGTAGACACTTAAAAGCCTACAATAAACACTGACTCCAGACATGCGCAGTACTATGCTGCTGCCTCTTTAAAGTAAAATACAGCTTTACTTAGTCAGCGTAGACAATATTGCGGATTTTGTCAATATTCTAATATGAATATGTCAATATTCTCCCCCCTTACGTCTTTATTTCTATTTATTTTATGCTTTTCACATGATACCAAAACAGCGTCTTTTTTCTTCGCTAATTTGATGTCATGTACACAATAAAAGAGATGCGCCCGTGCGCATGGCGAGTCCCCAAGGGACCCAAGACGCCCAAATAGACCTCTATTTTTTGTCATCCACAATCTCGGCGAGCTGTGCGTGGCGTAACCGTATTACAGGCCTGGGATCCTGGTTATTGTCTTCCCCATTAATGCGCGGGTTGGGATAACCTTGCAAGAGTGTTGTACAGCATATTCGCTCGGAAATATGGGTGCTTGGGGCCTTTGGGTTCTTTACAGCCTTCCGTAAAAGCCTTGTGCTGCCATACCGATTGGGTAATCCGTATGTATGGTTTCCGTTTTGTTCTTCAGACCGGGTTCGATCCCAGGCCAATGGGCTTTTTTTTTATTCGTTTTCTTTCTTTGTGCTTGACCCCCCTAATCCTGATTGGTTTTGCGCAAAAATAATAAAAAAAAGTGAGTTTGCAAAATAAGCTTGATTATATGTATTCAATTTGTTCCTAGGAAGTTAACAAAAAACACAAAGCAAAGAGTTTGAGGAAGTAAACAAGTATGTGAACTTTAATGTTCTATTTGAAGGGGCGCATTTTGTACAGGGAAGCATACATAGAATGCTTAACTGGTGGAGAGGGAAGAGGTAACAGTTTATTGAGCATAATGTCAACAATAGCAGGGGGAAGGGAGGGGCACTCTCTTCATACAGTATTACAGTTGTTACCTATTATTAAATAAGTTTGTAAGATATATTTGTTTATTAAGCAAGGTCTATTTCTGAGACAAGCAAACTCAAGTAAGGCTGTTGAAATAACAGGTGAGTGTTAAAAGAAAAACATTTATCTGATTAGAAAACTACTGTAGATTCCTTTGCACCAAATTAAGAACAAACTTCATTTTGTTTGTTATTTATGAGGAACGAGATGAGCTCTACAAAGCCATAAAGAAATATGTATTGCTCATCTAAATTATACAAGTAAATGATAATATTAAAAAAGAACTACTGTAAGTAATTAGAGTTGTTTTCATTAAACCGTGAAACAAAGTGTGATAGTTAAACGGTAATAGTTAGTAAAACACAAAAAAGAACAATAGAATCAGATCACAACAAAGTGTAATACGCTAAAGCGTAGTTCAAGGGTTAATGAAGGTTTTGACATTTCAACCTTACATCCACATGAAAGTAATGCCTAATATCGAGTGCCCTACAGTAAGTGTTTTGCAGTCAAGTTGTTTTCTGTTAGTAGGTAAAAAAATATTCTAAATAATAGTAATCATAGCTATGGTCACCACTTACACATATAGAACTTGTAATGAAAAGAAAGAAAAAATATATATATATATATGCAGTAAAACAACAGAATTGCATGATGACCTTGAATATATTGATTAAAGGACTGCAAAAAAACATCTTTTGTACTAGTTGCTTGAATTGACCCTTGGCTATTTTTAGCTGAATTCCCCTCCCCCTCTAAAAAAGAAAATAATAATAATAATAATAATAATAGAACAAAACTAAAAAGAAAACAAACACAACAGAGACCCCCACCAACAATTTTGATTTTTTTTTACTTTCCTTTAAAAGGGGAGTGTCATGGTTAAGAGATTTGCAATACCTCTAGAGCCCTGACACAGTGAACTTCAGTGAAATTCTAATACTGACTTATGAGCTTTTGGTACATGTGGCAGACTTTAAACAAAACAAAAAAAATGACCACAAACTGTCCATTAACATAGTTTTCAATATAATATTGCATATTATTTAATAAGGTATTGACAGCTTTTAAAAAGTTCAACTGTTTGTAGACACTTAAAAGCCTACAATAAACACTGACTCCAGACATGCGCAGTACTATGCTGCTGCCCCTTTAAAGTAAAATACAGCTTTACTTAGTCAGCGTAGACAATATTGCGGATTTTGTCAATATTCTAATATGAATATGTCAATATTCTCCCCCCTTACGTCTTTATTTCTATTTATTTTATGATTTTCACATGATACCAAAACAGCGTCTCTTTTCTTCGCTAATTTGATGTCATGTACACAATAAAAGAGATGCGCCCGTGCGCATGGCGAGTCCCCAAGGGACCCAAGACGCCCAAATAGACCTCTATTTTTTGTCATCCACAATCTCGGCGAGCTGTGCGTGGCGTAACCGTATTACAGGCCTGGGATCCTGGTTATTGTCCTCCCCATTAATGCGCGGGTTGGGATAACCTTGCAAGAGTGTTGTACAGCATATTCGCTCGGAAATATCGGTGCTTGGGGCCTTCGGGTTCTATACAGCCTTCCGTAAAAGCCTTGTGCTGCCATACCGATTGGGTAATCCGTATGTATGGTTTCCGTTTTGTTCTTCAGACCGGGTTCGATCCCAGGCCAATGGGCTTTTTTTTTAATTCGTTTTTTTTTTCTTTGTGCTGGACCCCCTTAATCCTGATAGGTTTTGCGCAAAAATAATAAAAAAAATGAGTTTGCAAAATAAGCTTGCTAGATTTATTGATTATATGTATTCAATTTGTTCCTAGGAAGTTAACAAAAAACACAAAGCAAAGAGTTTGAGGAAGTAAACAAGTATGTGAACTTTAATGTTCTATTTGAAGGGGTGCATTTTGTACAGGGAAGCATACATAGAATGCTTAACTGGTGGAGAGGGAAGAGGTTAAAGTTTATTGAGCATAATTTCAACAATAGCAGGGGGAAGAGAGGGGCACTCTCTTCATACAATATTGCAGTTGTTACCTATTATTAAATAAGTTTGTAACATGTCTTTGTTTATTAAGCAAGGTCTATTTCTGAGACAAGCAAACTCAAGTAAGGCTTTTGAAATAACAGGTGAGTGTTAAAAGAAAAACAATTATCTGATTAGAAATCTTCTGTAGATTCTTTTGCACCAAAAAAAGAACAAACTTCATTTTGTTTGTTATTTATGAGGAACGAGATGAGCTCTACAAAGCCATAAAGAAATATGTATTGCTCATCTAAATTATACAAGTAAATGATAATAATAAAAAAGAACTACTGTAAGTAATTTGAGTGGTTTTCATTAACCCGTGAAACAAAGTGTGATAGTTAAACGGTAATAGTTTGTAAAACACAAAAAAGAACAATAGAATCAGATCACCACAAAGTGTTATTCGCTAAAGCGTAGTTCACGGGTTAATAAAGGTTTTGACATTTCAACCTTACATCCACATGAAAGTAATGCCTAATATCGAGTGCCCTACAGTAAGTGTTTTGCAGTCAAGTTGTTTTCTGTTAGTAGGTAAAAAAATATTCTAAATAATAGTAATCATAGCTATGGTCACCACTTACACATATAGAACTTGTAATGAAAAGAAAGAAAATATATATATATATATATATATATATATGCAGTCAAACAACAGAATTGCATGATAACCTTGAATATATTGAATAAAGGACTGCAAAAAACATCTTTTGTACTAGTTGCTTGAATTGACCCTTGGCTATTTTTAGCTGAATTTCCCTCCCCCTCTAAAAAAGAAAATAATAATAATAATAAAAGAACAAAACTAAAAAGAAAACAAACACAACAGAGACCCCCACCAACAATTTTGATTTTTTTTACTTTCCTTTAAAAGGGGAGTGTCATGGTTAAGAGATTTGCAATACCTCTAGAGCCCTGACACAGTGAACTTCAGTGAAATACTAATACTGACTTATGAGCTTTTGGTACATGTGTCAGACTTTAAACAAAACAAAAAAAAAATGACCACAAACTGTCCATTAACATAGTTTTCAATATAATATTGCATATTATTTAATAAGGTATTGACAGCTTTTAAAAAGTTCAACTGTTTGTAGACACTTAAAAGCCTACAATAAACACTGACTCCAGACATGCGCAGTACTATGCTGCTGCCCCTTTAAAGTAAAATACAGCTTTACTTAGTCAGCGTAGACAATATTGCGGATTTTGTCAATATTCTAATATGAATATGTCAATATTCTCCCCCCTTACGTCTTTATTTCTATTTATTTTATGATTTTCACATGATACCAAAACAGCGTCTCTTTTCTTCGCTAATTTGATGTCATGTACACAATAAAAGAGATGCGCCCGTGCGCATGGCGAGTCCCCAAGGGACCCAAGACGCCCAAATAGACCTCTATTTTTTGTCATCCACAATCTCGGCGAGCTGTGCGTGGCGTAACCGTATTACAGGCCTGGGATCCTGGTTATTGTCCTCCCCATTAATGCGCGGGTTGGGATAACCTTGCAAGAGTGTTGTACAGCATATTCGCTCGGAAATATCGGTGCTTGGGGCCTTCGGGTTCTTTACAGCCTTCCGTAAAAGCCTTGTGCTGCCATACCGATTGGGTAATCCGTATGTATGGTTTCCGTTTTGTTCTTCAGACCGGGTTCGATCCCAGGCTAATGGGCTTTTTTTTTAATTCGTTTTTTTTTTTCTTTGTGCTGGACCCCCTTAATCCTGATAGGTTTTGCGCAAAAATAATAAAAAAAGTGAGTTTGCAAAATGAGCTTGCTAGATTTATTGATTATATGTATTCAATTTTTTCCTAGGAAGTTAACAAAAAACACAAAGCAAAGAGTTTGAGGAAGTAAACAAGTATGTGAACTTTAATGTTCTATTTGAAGGGGTGCATTTTGTACAGGGAAGCATACATAGAATGCTTAACTGGTGGAGAGGGAAGAGGTTAAAGTTTATTGAGCATAATTTCAACAATAGCAGGGGGAAGAGAGGGGCACTCTCTTCATACAATATTGCAGTTGTTACCTATTATTAAATAAGTTTGTAACATGTCTTTGTTTATTAAGCAAGGTCTATTTCTGAGACAAGCAAACTCAAGTAAGGCTGTTGAAATAACAGGTGAGTGTTAAAAGAAAAACAATTATCTGATTAGAAAACTTCTGTAGATTCTTTTGCACCAAAAAAAGAACAAACTTCATTTTGTTTGTTATTTATGAGGAACGAGATGAGCTCTACAAAGCCATAAAGAAATATGTATTGCTCATCTAAATTATACAAGTAAATGATAATAATAAAAAAGAACTACTGTAAGTAATTAGAGTGGTTTTCATTAACCCGTGAAACAAAGTGTGATAGTTAAACGGTAATAGTTAGTAAAACACAAAAAAGAACAATAGAATCAGATCACCACAAAGTGTTATACGCTAAAGCGTAGTTCACGGGTTAATAAAGGTTTTGACATTTCAACCTTACATCCACATGAAAGTAATGCCTAATATCGAGTGCCCTACAGTAAGTGTTTTGCAGTCAAGTTGTTTTCTGTTAGTAGGTAAAAAAATATTCTAAATAATAGTAATCATAGCTATGGTCACCACTTACACATATAGAACTTGTAATGAAAAGAAAGAAAATATATATATATATATATATATATATATATATGCAGTCAAACAAAAGAATTGCATGATAACCTTGAATATATTGAATAAAGGACTGCAAAAAACATCTTTTGTACTAGTTGCT